>NC_085141.1:289894005-290142356 GCF_024139115.2 Armigeres subalbatus | reverse complement strand
TTACGTATTGCTTGAAGGACCACCATCATCAGAGATATCATCTAGGTGATTACATTCACTGGCACGCGATGAACATCACTTCAAATGGCTTCATGCCAACAGAAACAAACGGCTCTTTTTCAGGGCCACCAAATATCGGTTAGGAGAAAGATTGTGTTGTGATATGTCGCAATAGAATTTATGAACTGCACTGTCAACTATCTCAGAATCTTGAGAAAATTTCAATTTTCACCGACAATTCAGCCAAACCAATGAAGACCCCATAGTGGTGAAATTTTTAGCCATCGTCTTTAGAATAAATTTATTGCACTGTCTCTCGACAAACTGTGCAGAATTGAATACGATTGCACTGAAAAGCAGTTCGCAACATTCTGACTTTCGATTTGTTGTTATTACTGATTGAAATGCGTAATATTGAGTCAAATTGACTATTGTGCCAATTGGTTATTATCATTGCACCAAAAGATTTTCAGTTTACGTCGGGCGGTCGTGTCTTGCACACAACCCTCTGATTTTTATAACGAACCAGATAGAATTTCATACATTGCCTCAACGGGTACCGCCCTACAACACTATCCCTTAATATGAATTCAATTAAAACCAACTTCGTGTTCGAAACGCAAGCCTGTTCTAGAATATGCGAAGCTCAATCGAAATGCTGCGCTGGGCACGCTGCTCGGGTTGGTCGTTGCTGCCAGTCACGGTGGTGTCGCATAGAAATACTGAAGGGTCTAATATGCAATCTTAAAACTACATTCGCTCTGAATTCCCCGACGCCGGGTATTCATTTATTGAAAACCTCTATATATTCCATTGCTGAGCCGAGCGCGGTGTTCAGTGTTTTAAGTGATGAGAGTAAAGACATCGAAAGTGATCCATCACGAGACATGTTTCAGCATGCTTGTATCAAACAAATCACATCGAAGGGTGCAAACCTTCATAATTAACCTCGTTAGCACGAATTGTAGTTGGTATCACGCAAATGCAAATTTTCACACTGTGGAGGCGTTTTTCCAACCCCAGTGATGCAATCTGTACTAAAAAGAATATCCACAATCACCATACACCCAACGAAAAGTGGATACGACTTCGGTGCTTTTCTCATTTGCGTTTAAAATAAAAAGGGAGGAAAGCGATACGCCCACGTGTTCATCTGGTGATGGCGGCGTCATGAGAAAAGCAGGACTTCTATCACTACGACTCGCGCTGCAGCCAGTTCGCTTTGGTGATTTGGATGAGACGCACACGGGTGGCGTATCGTGTGCTTTTAATCAGGGCACATATATGATCATTAGTTGAGCGATATTGGCAGGGATATCCGGGTACTGGGAAATGGAGAAGACTCGTAGCACCCGTTGTAAAAAATAGGTGTTATGTGCTATTAAAGGTTAATATTTTGTAGTGAGCGCTAAATAAAGAAACAGGTGGAGGATTAAACTTATGAAGGAGGGAATCAGCAGGTGCTGGAAACAAAGTGCATAATATAATATTGTTTGGGTGAGGTGGTTAGGCAAGAGTTTGTTTGGTTATGATATATAGATACAGACATTATTTTGTTTATGCTTGCACTTTTAACTCACATCGGGGGTGATAATGGGTCTAGAGGAAGGGTCAATGCTCTCATGGGAACTTTGAATTCGTATGAGTAAACCGTCTATACGGTATTTTTTGCTCTAAGTATTAATTCATAACCTATAACTTAGAAGTTGTTACAATAGTGATTATTCTCCCATCGTAGTATCAGGATTGTATTCAACTGCCCAATAAAGTAAATGCTGATATGGATAATGCTATTGTTGAGACAGTCGTTGATCGACGGCATCTTTGGTTCTGGGAATCTCTAGAATGAACGTACCGACTGCACTAAACTTGTAATGAGGTTTCTGCTTTCATATACATGAAATAAAATAATCTGACTAGTGCTGCTAGGGATTTATACTCGCCATTTAATGACGCTTTGTCATGGTTCTTCTAAAAGTCTGCCTGTTATAAGATGAACTGGATTCGATGAACTTATCACTTGCAGGACTATTAATAAAAGTATAACTCTCTTGCAACCTGTTTCAAATGTAAGGTGTAGAAGTTGATTCTGGACCTTGATTATTGAACGGTGATTGTATCATATTTAAACTATTTATGAATTTGTATACCAAACAGAAATAATAAATCTTTGTTTATCTAGTAGTAATGTCAGTTGTACAAAATATGCTGAACAGTCACAGTCACGCCGTTCATAAACTATCCAATATAACTACACGGGTAAAACCTGTTCCTGAAAATGTGAGAAAATAATTATGATTTCTGCTGAATCCAGCGTGTTTTCATGTTATGAAAATACACCACATGAATATAAATCATGATTTATTTTCATGTAACGCAAACCAATGCGTTACGATTTGCTGTTGAGATGGAAAATAAAAAAGTTCTACAGGGTTTTGAACTGAGTACTGAGTGAGAGTCCTGGTGTTACTCTTTCAGCTGTTCTCACTTTGAGAAGGGAGTGTCTAAGCATAACCAGTTATGCATTTTGTCGACTGTTGAAGATTGCAACATGAATATCAAAATTCCTGAAATCATGAATTATAATCATGATTTCAAGGAACTGCTGATCTTGATTTTGGTTCATGATTGGGTATGCATTTAGCCTGTGTAGAAGTTCTCAACTTATCCTAACAAATATTTGAAGCTGATGTAATGTTATTCCAACTCGTTTACACGGCTGCAAGCCGAATGCAATGTATATGATCAAGAACTTCTATTCAAATGTTGCTACACTTAGCAATTCTCCTCGGTTCCTGAAAGCAAAAACGTTTGGAGATATCATGGTCTATCTGGTCCAAGATTGGTCCATTAATAATTTTAGAGGCTACAATTGTTTCAGCGCTTCACGATGATTGGTGGTTGTCCATCAGCTGAGTTACACCGACGAACTAAGCTTCTTGATGAAATGGTTGGGCGTGAGTGATTCCTGTTCCTTAGAATCTAAAGGGAGATCAGGAGTTAGACGAAAGGTTGAGATAGGCACAATTTCAAATCGGCATACCTTTGCTTAGAATAATCGGATTTTGATATATTTGCCCGTGTCTCAGCGTGTTCTTGGTTGATTCTTTTTTTCTTTGTCTGTCATATAGAGCTCGACCCAGTTGATCTTGCTGATTCTTTTATCCGCTAGCAAAGGTCTGCAAATTAGTTCTAGCTTTATGAGAAAGCATAAACATGATGAAAAGCAAGGTCACACAAAATGACAAGAAGAAAATGCATCTTTTAAAAGTCCCTGAAACCTGATATATCTCCTGTGCTCGTGGACCGATCTGACATTTTATAAGAACAAAAATATCGAAGAGGTTCTGCGTCCTAGTTTAATCATAATCGAATTTTTTTGTTTTTAAAGTTATGCTAACTTGGATTTTGATAAAAAGTTTCTTTGGCCTATATCAACTTTTTTTGTCTAACACTGTATGTTAGTGGCCCTGTGTATTATCCCTTCAGCTTCGTGCTATTAGTGCAATATATTCCATTGTTGGTGACTTTTTAGTCGACAAAGACGCGAAAGCGGCTCTGGACTGATCTTACCATACGCTTCCAGGCCCCGCTCATATGAGGAGCAGAATGTACATGGGGTTGGTCGCGTTATGAAGGAACATGAGAGTTGATTATTGACACCGTTGATCTGCTCCAGCCAATTCGAGACTCGCCCTGCAAGTTGGTTCCGATCGCTGTAGATCACGAGTATGATCCTCTTCTGGTACTAAACTTCCGCCACGCCTGACACACCAAGTGGTCTTACTTTAGGTTCTCACTTCTGACATGCCTTGCAAGGTTGGATTTGGATGCTCACCTCTACAGCCCAAGGTGAGGCTGATTTGATGCTGCTGACTGCCATGATTCGAGTGTGTCGAGGCGATAGGTTCCAACTTTTTCTACGCCAGCGGTATGTGCATCCTAACTCACATCTATACGCTCACTCTTCTGCCATGCCTGAGGTGGCGACTGCGGTTGTCGACATAAAAACATCTCATTCACTTCCCGCGCTCAGCCCGTTTTCGCTCTAACTAACCAATCACAAGTTAGTCATGCTTTGTCGACTACTGCTCGGCACGCCGATTCTCTGTGTTTAGCTTTTGGAGTTTCATCAACATCTGGGCAGTCAGGCTGACGGGCCCTCAGCGTGCCTAAACTTGTGGAGGTACTGAAGCAGCCAGTAGCCTGACAGGAATTGTGTCAGATGGAAGTGAACTTCCCATGGGGTCTCCCACCCTGCTCGATGCATGTTATACTCGATTATATGGACTTTTTCGATGTAAAAAGTCCATATAATCGAATTTTCCATATAATCGAAGCAATTTTTTTTTTTCTCAAAATTTATGTTATACGATGAAAATAGTCTTAATACACTCAAAAATATCCATTTATTTCTTCTGTAGTCCAATTCCGCATGTTTTGACCTATTTATGAATAACCTTGTGCAGATGATGAGCTTCTTTGTAAGAACGTAAACTTTTTTCCAGTCGCAAACTTGCACACCATTCTAAGACGTTAGTGATGGAGAGTTTGTCAGTTTAAATGTACACAATAATACACTTTTGTAGGAATTTCAATTACAGCGCCACTGTTTGGCAACAAAAGCAAACACTGAGGCATGAGAAAGTTATATGTCTGCATAAAAACAAACTTTATATGAAAGGACGTCGTCCTTGTTCTAATCGACGATCGCAGCAAATTGATTTGGATGGAGAATTTTAAACCATTTACTATTGAAATTGACCGACCAGAAAATATGGCCAAAATATTATTGCTGAATGTACAAGAGCGCTTAGAATCAGCCTCTTTTTCTGATACTTATCTTAACTGATTTGTCGTAACTTGTGTTGCGTTTGACAGGATTAATTTTTATGAATGTAAATATGGATCCTATCCATCTACCAGTGCCACTGGACCCTTCCTGTCAAATTGTGGTTCATTTTATTGTCTCATTTAATTTCTTTGACTCGTTATCAACTTTTCACAGAACCCATAATTTCTTTAAAACCTGAAACGACTGAAGAAAAATTGACCTAATTCCAATTTAATCGGGCCAAGGATCCTGCATGAGCGTTGGCGATCACTCGCTTGCTGAACGGTTAAACAGCAGACTCACATTCCGGATATTCAGTTTCTCTTCCTGCCCTTAAGCATCAGTATAATCCGCAAGCTTCAGGTAGTCAAATACAATGCGGCCGAGGGATATTCGACACTTATTTAACAGGCATTCTTTTTGTAGATTTTTCAGTTTTTGTTTTCTCGTACAACCGTTGTACCGAAAGGCTATCATTTCACCCGCAAACCAACTTCTTTTTATAGAAGCCTTCTGAGACCCATAGTATTATATACCAATTGACTCTTGCTTGATCTTGTTGATCACTATTGAATTTTATAACGATCGGTCATTTCGTTTAAAAAGTTATGAAGAAAATGGTACATCAGAGCATGGGTTAAACCCCTACATAAGGTTGGTGTCTTAACTAAATGCGAGAAAGGTACCACCAACGCCAGGTGGATTAATCTAGGTTTTAATACTTCAAATCATAATCAAGTTCACAAAAAAAAAAATTAGCACATTGAATAAACTCTTCCAGTTTCCTGGATACTACCGACAAAACTGTGGGTCGAATTTGTTGGATGTTAGTCGCGTCAGCTGCCCTCTACACGTAATTCCATGCCCCAAAAGCAGAAAAGGTCAAAGCAAAGATCGAACAGTTAAATACGGCAACCTTATTTCATCACTGCTTCCTCATACTGTCAGACTGACAATTCACTTCGTTTTCATATATAGATTTGTAAGGACGCCTGAGGTGCTGTTTAATAATGCAATATATAAGTACAAACGAAATTTCCAAATGAAATGTGTGAATTAATCCAGTCAGCCGAACATACACACTTAAAATAAATCGTCGATTTGGTAATTTGTTTGAATTCAATAGCAGAACTGTCTTTGCAACAATATTGTTGGATTTTCGCACGGCTAGCTGAACAATGGAAAAATTACAAAAATCAAAATAATTACCGAACAGTTCAGGGGTTGTTGAGATTTCTGCAAATTCTACCAATACTGTAAATGAGTTGAGGTGTATGATTCAATGTGGATTTCATATATAAGTTCGAAAACATGACTTACTGGCCTTTACCTGCCCCACCCCACCTTTAATAAATATAGAACTCAATGTAAAATATGACATAGAATATTAAATAGCTTTTCAGAACTCAAATCAATGAAAAAAAAAATTGGGCGAGAAAATTGTCCATATAATCGAGGTAAAAAGTCCATAATCGAAGAAGTCCATAATCGAGGGTCCATAATCAGAGGAATGTACAGTATCAGCCGGTATCCACCCTACCTTAGAAGATTTATCCCACCTGCGCGCCATCTGGCATCCGACGACACCCCTGATACGTTCGCGGGATCCTGGTGCCACGTAGCCTCGGAAACACTCTCGTCTTCCTGATGACCAGCCCGACTGGCACGTTTCAATCACGCAGGCTGCATCGTGTGATATGATACGGTAGGCAGGCATCACTCTGAGACATATCAAGTGGTACGTGTTTCCAGTTTTTGCAGGAAACTGGTTACCCCCAGAGCTCTCGCCCAGCCGGCCGCCGTACCCCAAGAATAGCGCTCATCCAATCCGCCACCGCGCTGGATCGCGTGCTGCGGCTGCCTCACTCGGGAATTGACTCCTGTAGACCTCTGTTGTTACGACACGGCGAAGCCGATGATCTTAACACCAGAAGGAACTTAGCTTCAAAAACCTCAAGTTGTACATAAGGTTCCATAACACCGGCCCAGTATTGAACTTTTGCGGAACTCCCCTGCAGTAATAGGATTGCCGATCTGACCGGCATCGGTTTCAGATATATGCTGCTCTGGAAATAGCTTCAAATCCGGTAGAGTAGAGGCAAGAGTACGCACCTCTTTTTTTCAACACAGTTTTCAATCGATCATGTGGCCCTTATAAGGCAAAGTTTCTCGCATATCAAATCAATGTCGACGATTCTTATAATTTTCCTCTATGTTACCCAGTGAAAAATATTGAAATTATTGTGATTCGTTTCAGAGTAGAACCCTCATTGCAAGGTTATCGTGAAAAATCGCACTTACTCCTGCACTGGCGGGGGAAGAGGCGCATCGGGTGGGGTAAGAGTACCCATTATCTCAATCATGTGCTTCAAGTATATATTATTAACACAAATAAGAGTTATTAATGTTTAATTGATGTTTAATAAAACATATATTAGGGAATGTTTTAAGATTACGTAACACTTTAAAGGGGAGGGGGTCCCAGAAATGTGAGCTTTCATACTAAATACCATTGTTTTTTTATATACAAAAACTACGGAGGTAAATATATCAGGTTTCGGTGTGGTAAGCAAAATAAAATTTCAAAGAAAGTTCCTCCCTATCTCACACTTTTTATGAATCCTAAAACAGTCATACATCCGCAACCTCTCCTCCCAGCTAAGTATTGCGTAATTTATGGTTGTTTTTGATTAAATGGAAACTATCGATGAAATTGTGTTTTCGCACTATGTTTAGTGTACAATAAAGTCCAAATACAATTTAATAATGTTTGCGCTTTGTCTACTACGTCCTTTCTAAATACTAAATTACTTCTAACTTATCCTCAAAATCTCGTAATAATTCTCGATTTCTGTCCCTTTTTGTCTTAGGGTGTGAACTTTTACACTTCGGAGGTAGTCTTATTTCGGCCAAAGGACATGGATTTGACATCAGAACTTGAAGATTCCAATGCGTACTTGCCCCACCTGTTCCTGCGTACTTTCACCCCACAGTCCCAAAAATTATTCAAGTAATGGTTTGACTTCTTCGAAAATCAACTGGGTTGGTGTTCGGCAACTACAAAGTGCTCTATATAATAGGTATTATCGAAAATGGCATATTGTTATTTTTAGCAAAATGGCCAAAAAATTATCTAACTCCATATCTACCTTGTTGTTTATTCAAATCACCACAACTACACATGATAATAGTTGGGCCAGAATACCTATCAAACTTGATGCAGTGCCATAGTTTATCTATTTTCATTACTTCAAAAATCGAAAACGTACTTTACCCCACGCGCACTCTGCCTCCCACTCTACTTACAACCTACTGGCAGGCTGGGTTAGTGTAACGAGAGCGCAAATGACATATCCCGCATAATTAAAAACAACATGTTATATGGTCAGAATCATTATTGATGATGTAAGATATAGCTTCACAGTTTACGTTGCGGTTATCGAATACTTTTCGATCGATTCAACCATAACTGCTCGATTAACATCACTAAATGTCAACATATAACATGCTGTCTCTAAATGCTCTTATTTCCTGCATTATATGTCAACATTTTATCATACTGTTGAGCGAAAATTTTGCACGCGAAACAGACGGATTTTTTATGGCATAACTAACAACCCATTCAAATATGTTGTTATTTTGTCAAACAACGTACCACAAACTGTTAAAACTTTATATGAGATTGTTCATTTGATAGCCGTCACGCAAAGGATACTGCTGTCGACCGCACGGGAAAATATCCATGTACAGTTTATAATTATGTTGAATGCGTTCTTCACATCAGCCGCTAACGGCACAGTATCGAATATTCGCTTTTCTGTTGATCGCTATTTTATGGCCTTTACTACCGAGTTAATAGCGTCCAACGTGGATTTCATTACCCTTGCAAAAACCGAACTGATTGTTTGACCCTCCAGTCCAAGTCTGGTGCCAGGCCAGGACTGATAAACGCTACTGACCCGGTTCCTTCCTGAACGTGCAAGCGGAACTAGCATCGCGTCGATTTCTAGTACCGCTTGACCTCTTCGATTGCGCAGCGGCTGCCTCACGACCCACTAGATCAGAGGATAGCCTACCGATCATCTGGGTTAAACTGTTCTAATGGCCACCTTAGGGGCTTCCCTAGCTGTGCGGTAAGACGCGTGGCTACAAAAGCAAGACCATGCTGAGAGTGGCTGGGTTCGATTCCGGTGACGGTCCAGGCAATTTCGATTGGAAATTGTTTCGACTTCCCATAAAAAGTGTTAGCCTCTACGATATACGAATGCAAAATGGTACCTTGGCTTAGAAACCCTGCAGTTAATAACTGTGGAAGGCTAATGACAACTAAGCTTCGGGGGCGGCTTTGTTCCAGTGTGGGACAAATAAGAAGAAGAAGAAGAAGCTAGACGTTCATAATGCGGCATGATGAGGGGGAGATAAACAATGATTTACGCTGGAGGACGATCGTTGCTGCTGCGCTGTCTTCCTATGGCGACACAGCTGACCAGCCGATGGGCAGATTCAAATAACAGAGCAAACTAACAGACAATGATAACTCTGCTGCTCGTCTGTTGCTGCAATGGATATTCGGTACATGGCGATACCACTATATCGATTAAGATGGATGCCGGCAGATTGCAAGAGATCCCAGATCTGCTGTATCGGTAGTAGATCACAAGAAGAGCAACAACATCCATTGTTGCCGGGCGATAGATCCACTGCAGATAAATTTATTTTGCTGCTGCTAGGAGATCGCAGAAAACCACTGGTGTGTACAGAAGGGCGAGCTCAAAACAGCCACCTTGGTGGAGTATAGCAGTTAAGCAACAATAGAACACACCATTGATCTTATTATCGTGACACTTTCAGAGGAGGTACCACCTCTTGGTCGGGTACCGGTGGGTTTGGCCGCAGGATTCAGCTGTGTTATCAGACGGCTTTATGTTCGTCTTCCTATGGACGAAGATCCATCCATAACGTGGTTACAAGCTCGATTTTGCTGATTTAAGATGGTGCCTTATCGCATTCCCTGCGCCTTTGGGCCTTTCTTCACCACAACGGCGACACAGGTTGGCGCGGTCTGGGCCTCTACAGTTGTAAACTTGTGTACCGCCGAATTTTGCCAATTGATAGCACCTGGTCCACCGAAGCAGGCCGGAGATCGCTTACTGGCATGCTGGACCAGCCGACCTTCCATCATCGATATTTGGTCCTGCAGGCGTCTTGTCGAATTATCGGAGGTATAAGCAGCATCGCAGTAGACGTTCGCCAAAATCGTCAGTTGTCTAATGTGGTACGCGTGAGCTGGCTTCAATTTTTCTGCTGTGTTCGAAATTTGGAGCTCTTTTTTGGACACCCTGTTCTGGAAAGAAAAGGTAAATTAGCAGTGGTTCGATAGGTTTGTGCCTCATTATTTGCTTTGCTGATTCGTCCCGTTACGTTTTTCCAGAGATGAACAAATCGCCATTCTTATTGCGTAGATTTGCCAAGGCTTTAATCAGGCTAAGTGCTCGAGCCAATAAAAAAAAAAATTGCGCTCGATAGAAGGTTATGATTTTTCAGGAGAGGTTTCGCCAAACGCGTTTCTTCGCTTGGGTACTAGCCATTCCCATTCCTGCATTGATGTATTGATTCTCCCACGCATACAACATCTGTTGACCCGACAGCCAGCCCTGACCAACTGGTTCGCGTGAAACAGCCCGTACTTCGATGGCAACGTATTTTTTTCTGGGGTATTGAACACGAGATAGTTAATCATATAATGTTTGACGGCATTTAACGCTCTTGGAAAGATATTCTCAACCATTTGGCATTTTCTTGTATTTTTATGTGTTGTGAAATACGCTTCGAACACGCTGAGCCAAAAATTGAAACATCCATAACAAAAAGGATCTGCGGCAGCAACGGTGTGTTCCTCCACAGAAATCTCATAGCTTGGCGATCTTCTTTGCGAATCTGTATCTGGAGAAAACATTTTGGTGTTGGCGGTAAGTGCAACCTGTCGTTGTCATTACTTGAAAGTATGATGCTGAAAGGTCCTTTCAGAACTATACTGTTGAATGAAGGTTTATCCACTTGCATAGCTGAATCTGGCACCACTATTAAATTCTTTCAGATTTTAAGTGTATTGTACCACCCCATGGTGTAAATACCTGTAAATACCTTATCTCCTCGAGCAGAATACATGTTGTACATAGATCACAGTAATAGTTTATGTGACCTGATTAAGTCACAATTAGGTTGCTGTAACCAGTTTCATTAAACTTGTGCGTTTGGGTCACATCCAATTATCGGCGTTATGCAGTTCACTTTTCGCTGCTGGACGTAGCCTTTTCGCTGGTATTCTCCGCTTATCTTTGAGTTCCGTTTCGTATAATTCGATTTACCAATAACTTTTGTTCAAGACACTGCTGCGGTGCCTACGTTCTGTCATGGAACGATTTTCCGGGAACTCAGTAATCGTAACGTCAGTTTAGCTGACTCATAACGTCCTAATTAGTCCTTTTTCGTTGCTGATTATCGGGAGATTCCTAACTGTGTTTCCAATCTTCTTCTTCTTATTGGCATTAATCCCTGGGACATGTGCCGCCTCGCAGCATGTTCATTACACTTCACAGTTATTAACTGCGGGTTTCAAGCCATGTTACCATTTTGCATTGTACATCATGGGCTAACACGATGATACTTTTATGCCAGGGAAAATCGAACTAATTTCCAAACTGAACCCAAACTGGCACTGAATCGAACCAGCCATCCTCAGCGTGGTATTGCTTTAGAAATGCACATCATAGTGCACGGCTAAAGAAGGTGTTCTAATCTGGCATTTTTTCCAACTAATTTTATTTGCTAATTTTTGTTAATTTTTAATTTTAATAATTGAGTTAATTTTTTGATGTAGCAGAAGTCCTAAATATTTAGCTTCGCTAGACCAATTAATTGGAACCCCATTCATAGTGACAATATGTCTGCTAGGGGAAGGTTTCAATCAAATAAGAAGCTCTCGGCCTATGTGGAAAACTATGTTGAGTTTTGGAAGCATTCGGGGAAATTTTCCATTTTGCAAGTAAGGGATAAAATATCCAAACTTTTTTGTAATCCACTACAAATGACACGAAGGCTTCTGCCTTGGCTGAGAGACTGTGTCATCTGCAAACAAAGATTTTTGACACCTTGTGGTAAACTCAAAGATAATTGCATCTCTATTCGAACGTAATTCTATCGAGTCGAAATATGTTTGCATTACGGGTTTCGATTCGATCTCGAAAACGACTTCCATCGTTCGGAGTATGCTCTCGAGGAGGTACAAGAATAACGAGATGTGTTTCCGGCATTATGGAAACTCGATATAATAATTGAAAACGACTCGTCGAATGAAAACACTCGTCACCTTTATAGCTTGAATGTTGTTCGAGAGTTATTTCTTGCTGATAGTTTTTAATTATATTTGTTATTATTTCTCTACGGAGGAGAATAAATGTCGATTATTGTCTCTTGAGGAAAAGAATGTCATAAGAAATTTACTCATAGTTTCAGACAATATGCAATTCTAATTATCCTGAAATCCGCGTAAAAACGACTTCAACTAAAAATCGGGTTTTCTACGTATTTTGACGATTTCGACAACCGTGAAAATCTATGAGGAAAATTTATGTAACATATATTCCAAAATCTACGTAAAATAGATGAGCAATAAAAACGTGCGTATGAGATGACCCCAAGTGTATTTAAATTTAACACAGGAAGCATCAAATTAATTTATTATCGAATACTTCTTTAGCTTTTAAATTATTTATTTAAAATTGATCTGTGGCATAAACTCGAATTAATATAAAATTAATATTTTGTGCCGTATAACAATATCTCAATTTACAAAAACATGTCGTATCGGCATAATGTTTTAAATCTCGGTTGTTCGCTAAATAATATTGCTTATAGTCATTGAGTACAATTTGCTTGTTTATAAATTAACTGCCAATTCATGCCCTGAAGGATGCCTTTCCAACAGGCAACATGCTACACGCAGATGAAATTACTTCTGTTCTTCTGTTTACTCATTATTCGCCATGCGCTGAAGGTTGTCTTCCAGCGGGCGGTATACTAAACACGGAGACAGCTATCTCTTTATTCTCTGTTTACATTTCGTTTGACAGAACATACTGATTTAATCCAGTACAGCACCATTCGAAATCTTGTACTGCGACTGAATGAAGTCGAACGAAATATGTATACGCCGCAATTTTTTTCGAAACGAACGAAAAACTTACGAATCGAGTGCGATCTGATTCGAGATGCACAATGTCACCCCAGGTAAGTCAGAAGTAAAAATGTTATGGGCCCATGTATCCAGCTTTCCACACTAGCCATAATGGCGGATGCTATAAACATTTTTGACAGCAACTGCTTCCGACGCCTAACTGGATTCTGGACGCTAATCTGGGTATCTCAGCAACCATTTTACTTGTTTGTTTACTAAGGGCAGAAAAAAAACAATTTTCAATGAAGAAGTTAAAGCATCGCTTATGTTTTCAATTCTAACTTTTTCATACTTTTAGGTCTGAACATCAAAGCATGGAAGACAAAATAAATGAATTCTAGACCACATTTTAGTAAGGTAATATGTGCCACAATCTCTCCAGAATTTTTGCCCATATAGTTAAGTATGGAAGAACCGAAGGAATAAATTTTGGCTGTTACGCCCTTTCAAATGTTGGCCCGGAATTATGTATGGTTAGCGAGCATTTTGCATTTCAAAGCGGCGTCCAAAGAGTAAATACATAGAGGCCTGAAACACTGCAGTAGTATCTGTAGCTCGCCGTAATTGTTCGAGCAGCTTGACGGCACAATATTGGCTAGTAGGGTTTGGCTGTAACTTTGTTCTGAAGTTTAAAACCCCAGCTCTCTGATCCGCTTGTGGTATATTCAAATGTCTATGCTCAGTGAAGCTCGTTTCTAAGGGTATGATAAACAAATAAATCGTTCACTGATCAATTTATGGTTAAACATTTAAATAATTTGTTGAACGGTTTCAGGAACAAGAAATGTAAGGAATAAACTTTTCCCAGTAAACACTCCACTTTTACGTGTTAGAATTATTTACATCCTTAGCTTAAGGTTTAATAAGCAGCCTCTTACAATCAAGTTCTAGAAGCTTGAGAATTATATATTGTTTGTTGGTGGTCATTCAAAAGAAAATATCGCTTTTTCTTAAAATATGACTAAACATAGGTAGATAATAAAACAAAGTCATCGTTATAGTAAAATTACAGCTGCGCTGCAGCGTATTGCATACATCGAATCAAACTAAATCTGATTGTGTAGTGCTTTTTTCCAATCACTTTTTGATAATTTAATCTTGTGGTAAATAATGTCCCTGAAAACTAAGCGACGATATTGATCCATCAAAGAAACAAATCCGAAAGATCCTCCCAGGAATTCCTCCCGAAAGTACTCCAGAATTTCTTTCGATCGTTTCTCTAAAAAGTCCTCTGGAAGTTCGTGCAGGAATTCCTCCGGAAGCTATCCTTTATGTTGTACATAATTCAAATAAAGAAATATAACAGAGTCCTCCGAAAATTCCTCCAGATATTATTTAGAAGTTTCTCCAGATTCTGTCGGAAGTTCTCAGGAATTCTTTCTAGAAGTTCCTCCTGAAACTGCTCTGAAAATTCCTCCTAAGTTCTTCCTAGCATTCGACAGGTTTCCCAGGAACTCCTTCAGAACTTCCTCTGATTCCTCTGAAGTTCCTCCTGAATTCCTGCGCAAATTCCTCCGGAATTCTCTCCAGATTTTTTTTCGAATATTCCTCCAGAATTTCATTAGAAGTTCTCACAGGAATTCCTTCGGAAGTTCCGCCAGGAGTTCTTACAGAAATTCCTGCAAAAATTCTTCCAAGAATTTCTTCGGAAGTTCCTTGAAAAATGCCTTCGAAGTGCTCTTCAAAATTCCTTAGAAAGTTTCCTCCGGAAGTTCCTCCAGGAATTTTAAGTACTTCCAGAATTTCTCCGGAAGTTCCACAGGTAATTCATCTGAAGTTGCTCCAGGAATTCTCCTCAGTTCTTGAACGCGTCCAGTTCATCCAGAAGTTCCTCCTGAAGTTCCTCCAGAAATCTCTCCTGAAAGTTCCTCCAGGAATTCCTTCGGAAATTCCCCAGAAATTCCAAGAAAATAGCTAAAACTATTTTTGTTTAAAGAAAGCTTACATCGGTAACAGTATCACGAGCGTGCGTCCGATGGAGACGTGGCAATGATTAATTCGCATGGATGGCTATGTGTTGAACGTTAATTTACTGTAAATTTACGAAGGAGAACAAAGAAAACCTACGATGATTTAAATGGATGATTCAACTATCGTTGCAGAGTTTTGAGATTTTGAGTTTTTTCCAACACTGCCCCTGATGTGGCATCTCATCGGGATTTGATCTTTTTCGTAATGAAATAGTACAGACCGATTTTTTGTGTTTATTTTGCAATGATCATAATTACTAGGAGTTGCTGAGAGATGGGGCACGTGACCCACCAATCAGATACTTTCTCTAAAATTTAATTGTATACGCTAAAATTCTTCTGCAAATCTAATTTTGGGCCAATTTTTATATGACAAAAATTCTGTTTTAAGGAATTTATAAGCAATTGAAAGAAATTATTAAAAATGTCCTCTATCAGAATGGAACAACGACATATAGTTTTGTTATAAACAGCTGTTCAAAACTGAAAGCCCACGTTCTGATTTCGTATCGCTACCAAATTAGCTGTCATTCCTCGCTAAAGCCAATTGTAAAACATTAATACTTGTTCAGTTTCCACATTTCGTTCTCTGTTCATTTGTTAATCAACCAAACAAAACTGGATCACTCACGCAGCTTTCATTCGCATTACTCAATCAACAGTGTAACTAGCATGCAATCAGCCCTTCCCACACGTTATGAGCCGAGTCTGGTTCTTCCGTGCTTGACCCTTTCTGGATGGCCATCACACCTGTCCGATGACAACAGCATTTTACCAACGGTACCTCGATGATTGCGCACATCGTCGATTTTCTTCTTTGCTTACTGTCGCCAAAAGTGGATTCCGAATTGTACAAACTCCCGATGCTGGTCATCGCGACACCGCTAAAACTTGAACGAAGGCCAACCAATCTTCCTTCTGCTGAATGCCGCAGTCATCAAATTACCTCTAACACGTCGTCTCCGAGTGAATTTCCTGATGCACGGCGGGTATATTTTTAATGAGGCTGATTCATAATTTGTCGATATAGTCTTAAAACCTTGCAAATGTGTTATTATAGAGTACTCAGATATCCGAGGAAATATGTATCGAAACAACAAATCAATAGATCAATCAATAAAACATCGTTGCTTCTTGTATCTTTTTTGTGATACATTGTATAAGTTTTCACAAAAGTCTAATTTTGATCAGTTAGATTGCACAAATACCCGTCTATGCAATGGTGCCTCATTTGGATAGCTGCAATGTTGTTTGCGTCGTCGCGTCGGTTCGTTGAAAACCGTGCGCCTTGCTGATGTTGCAGCTAATTTCTTAATTTATAGTTAGTAGAGGGAATAATCGCATCTCGTATGCTGCTGAGTGCTTGTGAATTGTGGCCTCTATGGCCGTAGGTGCGCTGCGCACGCTTCATGGTAAAAACCCCACTTCGAGATGAATCGGCGACTTTGTTTTGTTTGGGTTGCCTGTGCCTATGTTTCAACCGGCGCTGTTGCAGACCTGTTCTAATATATATGGTCAACACTTCGATGACGACGACGATGGTGGCGTTCGGCTGTTGGTTGCGCGACTTCTTCGGAACTCGTGATCAATTTATGCTGATTGAACCTTCTTTCTCTGGTTCGCTTTTTCGTGTTCGACTATTTTTCCCACGTGGAGAAGGCAGGATTTAGATGATCTCTGTGTATCTGAGGCTAACTTGAGAGCATAGTGATGCAATTTTAATTGCTTGGTTTCTACATCCTTTCGGTGTAAGCATTTGGGTGAATATCTAGGTTGCACTGAAATCTGTGGAAGTTTTAACACTTATTTTATTCACAACGGAAATTATGAATCGTGTCTCGATTAGTAGCGAAAAAAAAACAATTCTACAACATGCTTTTAATGGCACAATTGAAGTGATTCCACAATATGCTTGTTCTAACAACATTAAGTTTAGCAATAATATTTAATGCTAGACAGCAGCAGAAATGGCTTGTTATAGGCAAATCAAAAAATTAAAACAAAGTGCTTTTCAATGAATTATTGGCAGTGGCTGATTTTCTATCCGCCGCGTCACATCCAGGCTATAGTATATGCGCAAAATAGCAGCAAGAGTTAACTCGCCAAATTTATATGGCGAAAGTCATCATCGCGGGATTTTCAAAATAAGAACTCATAAAACTATTTGCTACATATGTGGAAGGTGTCCGCTACCATGCCTACCATATTTTTTTGATGAAAGTGCTTAATTTTGAAATCGAACCTTGATGCCTTGCCATATGATTTCAGAAAGTTAACTCCTAGTGTGCTGCTGTTAATGCCCAAAGCTACGATCATTGCTAATAAATTGGTGATTAGGCAGCAGTACCTACCCTTTCATTGACTTCCAGTTTAAAACTTTCGAAATCATCACCGCTTGGTAAATCTATTTGATTTTTTTTCATAAATGTTATATGATTTCATTGATTTCTTGAATTATTCTCGTCTCGTACACGCCACCAACGATAAAATCTGACCCAATCTGGTCGATAAATTTCAACAAAATCCGACACTCCACCCACCCATATGATTCGTCCAGCACGCGATGTCATCACTGTTCAAACACTACTTCTAGTGGTAGTTGCTTCAATAAATTTATCCGTAAAAAAATTAACACCGCCAACGGTCTACCTCATTCCGTGAAATAAAAGTTGTTCCATCATGTTGGTATATTTGTACTCGAATTCTCACAGTGGCTGTAAATAAAATAAAATGACCATGCGATTATTGCTTTCTTCCTAGTTTGCGAAACGAGGAATGCGACAAATCGATTCCAAAAATAGCGTTCCTACCATCAATTCTCCGAGCCAACGGATAAAAATGAACAATAATTGCTCGGCTCCAGCTCTTCGTCGCCGGATTCGATTAAGAACTTCGAACTGAATGTCGCCTTTAATGGTGCGAGAAATGTCATCCACACATGGGCTGACTCAGGATGATGATGATGATGATGATGATGATTGTAATGCAACTTTTGTTGCAATTGCTGAGTAAATCTGTGCGAGTATATTAAACACATTCTGCCAGCCATGGTTTTGTCTGATGCGTCGTTAAGAATCAACCCTTCAATTCAAACATTAAAATAATGATTAGAAACGCTATAATACGCATACACTACATTATGTTCTTGATCATCGGATTGTTCATTAGTTCATTTGGGCTCGACTCGGTGTGGGATGTTGTTAAAATATCTCTAAAATATCTCGATTTAAATTAAAAATACACTAGTTGTAACAAAAAGTTTTCAAATTTTGTTACAAAATTATCACAAAAATAACATAAGTTGCTATAAATTTCTGAATAAAAATAAATTAAAAACAGAATCAGATACAAAATATTTTGTTTACTGTGCAGTTGAAAGTCTTGAGGTCTCCAGATTGTGTACATCAATCAGAAACTATTGTTTTTACCTAAACAAGATTTTTTTTTGAAAATATTGAGCTAAGTCCATTACAAATTTGGAAACCTTCTCAATTAAATTAGCGTTGTGTTGTGATATCTATACCTGGGTGACGTTTGCTACATCCAGTTTCATTGCTTATACTTTTGATCACTTCTTAGAACAAAATTTTATTAAAGTTATAAACATCATAATGTATCAAAATTGTGCTCAATTTTTGTTATGCTCTTTTAGTCGGGTACCTACTGCCTACTGGAAAAGATCGTGATCTCCAGTGCCTTTTTCAATTTCAGGCAACAAATAAAAATATTGTGGACTCTTTCATCTTTCTCGCATTGAAAGCACTCATGAAAAGAATTTGTGTTTTGTTTTAAAATCTAAATTTCCAAATTATTTGAATAGATGTACCGTGGAGAATCAAATTTCGGACATACTTAAACTTCGGACGCTTTAATTCGTATGAATTTGTTTTATAAATATTTTCGTATTCAAGATGGCTTATTTTAGTAGTTCCATTCCTATAATGCATATTATTTCAATGCGACGCAATAATTAAAAGACAGCCTGAGCTATCCACTTACAGTTATTTGCAATTGATCTTCTCGGTACTATGTAATCAATTACCCGAGGTTTGAATCGTTGTTTAGGAAATATTTATCCAAAGCAGCTGCTGTCCGAGGTATGAATCAAACAGAATTTGTTCATAAATTGCAATTGAATTCTACGCCATAACTCGCACATTTTAAAACGGAAGTGCAAAAATGAATGCTATACTTGGATGCAATGGTGATTTTTACGATGTAATATAAAATGTATGTTAACATTTTCATTGAGCTAATGCGTTTTGGAGAACTCCGACCAATATCAGGAAGTGCTAAAGCATCCAAGTTCTAATGTTCACTGCATAAGAACAATAAGTACTGTTTTGACTCAACAATCGACTCTGTTCCGAACACTCGCTTTTAAATGGCCATTTTGGATTTATTCGTGTAATTCTGTCCATATGATCTTGAATTCATGCTAATCTTGATCCCCAGAACTGAATACCAATGAAATTTTGTGTTTACGGCGCTAAAACGCCAGTGTTCGGAATGTGAGTCATGTTCAGGATTTGAGTCAAACGGTACTCCAAAATTATCATATTTCTTCAATCACTGATGTAAGTGTTCTTAAAATCAATGATACTCGTAATATTACACTTTCATGCCTTGTTGTTTTGTAGAATGCCTTTATCTTAAGCGTTTCTATAGAAATGACTATGGATTTGAAATGAACATTAAAGACGAGATTTTTAAAATCGTATATGCGTGTGATAATAGTCACTGCATCACAAACAACAATTTCGTTGGCCAGGACGAATATTCTCCCACAAATCCGTTGGCTTCCACTGGGAGAAAAAACGGCAAAAGAATATCAATTTTATATTAATATATGAATAACTGAAACGATGGTTCTTTCTTCTTCTTCTCTCAGTTTTAAGTCGTCACCCTCTGCATGGTAGTCATTCGCTCTTCGTTAAAAAAACCTATCTTCTTTTGTTTTTTTTAACTTCCACTGATTGGTTTCTTCGTGAAATTCCTTCTGGAATTCCTCGTAGAATTTTTTCGAGTTCGTGAAATTCCTTCAGAAATTCGTGTAAAATACCTTTCGAATTCGTCTAAAATTCCTTCCGAATTGTTTAGAATTCTCCTGAATTCAAATAGAATGTCTTCCGAATTCAAATAGAATCCTTTGAAATTGTCTAGAATTTTAAGAATGTTGAGTTCCTTCTAGCATTTGTTTAGAATTTTGTCCGAATTGAGTGAAATTCCTTTCAAAATCATGCAGAATTCCTTCCAAAATTCGTTTAGAAATCCTTCTAGAAGTTCCTTCTGAATCGTTTAGAATTTCTTCTGAGTTCGTCTTATAATTCCTTCCGAATTCGTTTGGAAAATCCTCCGAATTAAGTTTAGAATTCCTTCCGAATTCGTTTAGAATTCTTCCAGAATTCTTTTAGAATTCCTTCCGAATTCGTTTAGAATCTCTTCCAGAATTAAATTTCTTCCGATTGTTTTGAATTCCTTCCGAATTCGTTTAGAGTTCTTCCGAATTCGTTTAGAATTCCTTCCGAATTCGTTTAGAATTCCTTCCGACCTGAACTCCGAATTCTTTAGAATTCCTTCCGGCTTAGAATTCCTTCCGAACGAATTGTCTAGAATTCCTTCCGACGTTCAGAATTCCTTCCGATCCTGTTCAGAATTCCTTCCGTGTCAATCCTTCCGATTCTCCAGTCCCTTCCGAATTGTTAGAATTCCTTCCGAATTCTTTGAATCGATTCTCTAATCCGAACATTACCTTCCGAATTCTCAGAATCTTCCGGAATTCGTCAATTCCGAATTGCGAATTCCTTCCGAATTGTCTTAGAATTCCTTCCGAATTGTCTTCAGAATTCCTTCGAATTGTTTAGAATTCCTTCCTGGAATTTGAGAATTCCTTCCGAATTCGTCAGAATCTTCCGAATTTGTTTAGAATTCCTTCCGGAATTTGCTTAGAATTCCTTCCGAATCTGTAGAATTCCTTCCGAATTGGTTTAATTCCTTCCGGAACTGTTTAGAATTCCTTCCGAATTTGTTTAGAATTCCTTCCGAATTCGTTTAGAATCTTCCGAATTGGTTTAGAATTCCTTCCGAATTGTCTAGAATTCTTCCGACTGAATTCAGAATTCCTTCCGTCGTTAGAATTCCTTCCGAATTGTTTAGAATCTTCCATTGTATTCCTTCCGAATTCTTAGAATTCCTTCCGAATGTTTAGAATCTTCTGAATTCATGTAGCATTCCTTCCGAATTGTTCTAAATTTATCCGAATTGTTTAGAATTCCTTCCGAATTGTTTAGATTTCTTCCGAATTGTTTAGATTTCTTTCCGGAATTCGTTTAGAATCGGTTCCGAATCTGTTTAGAATTTCCTTCTGAATTGTAGAATCTTCCGGAATTCGTTTAGAATCGGTTCCGAATTCGTAGAATTCCTTCCCGAATTGTTTGAATTCCTTCCGAATTGTTTAGATTTCTTTCCGGAATTCGTTTAGAATCGGTTCCGGAATTCGTTTAGAATTTCCTTCTGAATTGTAGAATTCCTTCCGAATGTGCAGAATTCTGCCGAATTGTGTAGAATTCCTGATAATTCGTTTAGAATTCCTTCCGAATTCGTTTAGAATTCTTCCGAATCAAAATTCTTCCGAATTCGTTTAGAATTCCTTCCGGAATTTGTGTAGAATTCCTTTCGGATTTTTTTTCGGAGTTCTTGTGGAATTCCTTCAGAAATTCGTGTAAAATACCTTCCGAATTCGTCTAAAACTTCGATCTGTTTAGAATTCCTGAATTTAGAATTCCTTACATTCTTCTAGAATCAATTCTTCTTGAATCTTCAGATTCCTTAGAATTCCTTCGAATTCTTTGAATCTTGAATTGTTTGACTCAGAATTCCTTCGAATTGTTGAATTTTCCGGAATTTGCTGTAGAATTCCTTCCGGAACTATATATAACCGAGAATTCCTTCCGAATTGCTAGATCCTTCCGAATTTGCTAGAATTCCTTCCGGAGATTCGTTTAGAATCTCTTCCGAATTCGTTCAGAATTCTTCCGACCTTGAGAATTCCTTCCGAATTGCTAGAATTCCTTCCGGAATTCGTTTTAGAATTCCTTCCGATTCCCGTTGAGAATTCCTTCCTCGAATCCTGCCATTCTAGAATCTTCCGATTCGTTAGAATTCCTTCCGAATTGTAGAATCCTTCCGGATCTGTTTAGAATTCTCGAACGTTTAGAATTCTCCGGAATTCGTTGAATTCCTTCCGGAATTCGTTTAGAATTCCTTCCGAGACCCGTTTAGAATTCCTTCCGACATTCGTTTAGAATTCCTTCCGATTCGTTTAGAATTCCTTCCGGAATTAGTTAGAATTTTCCGAATTGGTTTAGAATTCCTTCCGAACTGTTTAGAATTCCTTCGGAATTCGTTTAGAATTCCTTCCGAATTCGTTTAGAATTCCTTCCGAATTCGTTTAGAATTCCTTCCGGATTCGTTTAGAATTCCTTCCGGTTCGGTTGAATTCTTCCTGAATCTTCCGTTTAGAATTTTCCGGAATTCCTGTTTAGAATTCCTTCCGGAATTCGTTTAGAATTCCTTCCGAATTCGTTTAGAATTCTTCCGGAATTGTTTAGAATTCCTTCCGGATTGTTTTAGAATTCCTTCCGGATTCCGTTTAGAATTCCTTCCGAATTCGTTTAGAATTCCTTCCGAATTCGTTTAGAATTCCTTCCGGAATTCTAGATTTTAGATTCTTCCGAATTCGTCTTCAGAATTCCTTCCTGAATTAAGTTCAGAATTCTTCCGGATCTGTTTAGAATTCTTCCGAACGTTTAGAATTCCTTCCAGAATTGGTTTAGAATTCCTCGAACTCGTTCTAGAATTCCTTCCGAATTGTTTAGAATTCCTTCCGAATTCGTTTAGAATTCTCTCTCTTCGAATTCCTCGAATTGTTTAGAATCTTCCACTCCAGAATTCCTCGAATTCGTTTAGAATTCCTTCCGAATTCGTTTAGAATCTCTTCCGAATCTGTTAGAATTCCTTCCGGATTCGTTTAGAATTCTTCCGGAATTCGTAGAATTCCTTCCGATTCATGTGAATTCCTTCCGGAATTGTCTTAGAATTTCTTCCGACTAGAATTCCTTCCGAATTGTTTAGAATTCCTTCCGGAATTCGTTTAGAATTCCTTCCGGAATCTTAGAATTCCTTCCGAATTGCTTTAGAATTCCTTCCGAATTCGTTTAGAATCTCCGAATTGTAATTCCTTCCGAACGTTTAGAATTCCTTCCGGAATTGTTCTAGAATTCCTTCCGAATTCGTTTAGAATTCTTCCGAATTCGTTTAGAATTCTTCCGAATTGTTTAGAATTTTCCGAATTCGTTTAGAATTCCTTTTGGAATTCGTTTAGAATTCCTTCCGGAATTCGTTTAGAATTCCTTCCGAATTTCTTTTAGAATTCCTTCCGGAATTCGTTAAGAATTCCATCCGGAAATCGTTTAGAATTCCTTCCGGGATTGATTCACTGTTCCTTTCCCGCTTCACCGCATTTTTGTTTTTGATTTTTTGATTTTTATATTTTTTTTATTGCTTTTTTTCACTGTTCCCTTTCCGCTTCATAACCCATTGAATTTTATAATATTTTTGCACTGTTCCCTTCCCTTTCATCATTTTTTTTTATTTTTCTTATCTTAAACTACCTTACTTTATTTTTCCATGTTCATTCTGATATTCATGATATTCTATCATTGGCCGGAAGGTGTTGATCCATGATTTCAGCCATTCTTCCCGTATTAGCCAGAACATCAGCTCTCTCATTACCGATAATTCCTGCATGTCCTGGTATCCAGCAAATCACGACGTATCTTCTCATCATTTCCAATTGAACCGCTCTAATCCATGGGTGGTCTTTGCTGTTTGCTTCGCTTGCAGACACACCACTGAATATAACCGTTTCCCTATCGTGATCAATGGATTACATTGCCAAGCATAAAGCCTTCGCCTCCGCCGAGAAAATGGTACTTCCAACAGGCAGGCTACCATGCTTTTCCTCACCACAACCGAATATTCCAAGCCCAACATGTCCTCCTTCATCGACTGATCCATCAGTAAACACATGGTCATGTCTGTTGTATTTTGATAGCTTTTTCTTAATGGGAAAACTGCCACATGTGGAACATCTTCACCGGTTTTTTCTTTGAACCTTGATTTCGCTCTAATGGAAACATAGTTTGTCAGGACCTTCTTTTCTTCTAGTTTGGAAGCTTTAGTCACCAGTTTTAAGCATGCTAGATGATCAAAAAGCAGCTTTCTTGTATTTATTAGCGCCGCCCGTAAATATAATATGCACTCATAACGATTAATGAAGGGGCGGGGCTAATGAGATTACTTTATTAGATACAAGACAGCTGCTTACCGGCGCGATTTTGATCGGAGCTCATTCCAGTTCGTGACAGCAGCGCGTACGGACGTGCTTTTTGCTCGCGCATTTTTTTCAAAGTGTTTTTCTCGTTCGTTAGCTATTTACGTTTTCGCTTCTGCGTTCGCGTTATTTTCTCCCGGTCCCGTCATGGGAGACTAGGTTGCCAATTCGGTCGTGGGAAAGGTGACAAAGTGCACTGCTCTTGGAGGCGTGGGTAACTCCTCCAAGCAGCCTTTGCATAGCAACGTGTTCTCGCCGTTGCCACTTGATGATGCCGGTCGAATCTGCCGAATCCGCCGAAAGAGAAAGAAGCAGCAATCGTAGCAGTGTTTGTGAAGGGCAATCCGCCAAATTTGCGCCCGAAGATTTGCCAACTGATTGCTAAGAGGCTGAAATCTACTTTTCGGCTCTGTTAAAGTGTTGCCGGCAAACAAAGACCATCATCAATCCGTTGTGAAGTTCCTCGAGGTCCACAAGTATGGGTACTACACTCATGACGGCACGGCACCAGAAACTGCAACATGAAGCCGAGTTGCAACAAGTGTGGCGAATATCACTGCGATTCTGAATGCGCAACTGCGGTGACAAACATCGGTCTACAACCAAGGACTGTCCAAAGCGGACGGCGTATTTGGAAATCAGGAAGAAGGCCTCCACCAGGACCCTGCCGAAAAAGAACCGTGTTCCTGCTTTCAACGAGGCGAACTTTCCGGTTAACCCGGCACCCCGACGAGCGATACCATTACTTCCACCTTTGACCCATTCCACCAACTCCTGCTGAGAAGGTCGCCGAAATAGGTCGTCACTTTGTCAGCTCACACAATCTTGGACAGAACATCGTCAAACCAGATGAAGCAGCTGTTAACGAGAATGCTAATAACATCCATCTTATTCCCAACCACTTTTAGGAGGCGTTGGAGATCTCAGCTGGCGAATTGACGGCCTATATCAAATCATCGAAGAACTTGAAGGCTCCAAGTTTCGATTACATTTTGAATCTCGAGCTCAAACACATGAGTGCTCCGTTCTTTGAGCACCTTTCGCTGATCTTTAATCAGTGCCTCCGGCTCAGCTTCTTTCCATCGTCCTGAAAATCATCCACGACCGTAAGCCTGGGAAGGATCCTTCCTCCGCCAAAAGTTATCATCCCATCAGCCTTCTCTCAGGGTTATCCGAACTAGTCGAAAAAGCTATTCATCACCGGTTACTGGAGGCTGCCGAAAATCTCAACATCTTGCTCGAGGAACAGTTTGGTTTACGACGCGGTCGATCAACCGTACATCAACTGACCCGAGTTATTAACGTCCTCAGACCGAACAATTCTATCTATGAAGCATCCGCCATGGCCTTATTCGACGCCGAGAAGGCATTCGACAATGTATGGCAGGATGGCCTGGTGTACAAACTGCAACAAATCGCCAAACTCTGTCGGTAAGGACATTCCGGGTATCAATTAGCGGAGCGAGCTCCAATGCGCACAACATCGTCGCAGGCGTCCCCCAGGTCAGTATCCTCGGCCCCTGCTTTTCAATCTGGTCACCTCCAACATGCCAGAACCTCCAGAAGGCGGCATTCTGTCTCTGTTCGCAGATGACACCTCCATCGTCTACAACGGTAGAGTGATCAGAGCGCCAGTGGCAAAACCCAACGAGGCCTGGATGCCTGGAAGATCGCCATCATTTTCTCCATTAAATCTCCAAACATCCGCTGACTGTAAAACATCCTCAATGGCACGACTGTGGAATTGAGCCAATGAGGCCACTACCTTGGCTTGACCTCGACAGCAAGCCTATTTTCCGTCAACAGGTTGACAAGATCGACGAAGTGTAACGTTTTGTTGAAACTAGTCTTTGATAAACCGTCGGTCGTCATCGTCCCTGAAAAAAGCTTGCAGTCTCAAGCAAATCATCCTCTCCGTGATCGAATACGGCATGCCGGTCTGGGAGAGCTGCGCAAAAACTCATCATCTAAAACTCCAACGAGTTCAAAACAAGTTCTGATGATGATCCTCAACAGTTCAACACCCCTCCCAGCACACGAACACCTGAGGTCCACCGTCTGGCTGGTATTCACACTTCACGAGCGTTTTGGTGAGTGCAACGATCGGTTTAGGGCCCGTTGATTAGCCTCGGACCAGGCCGTTATTTGGACGATAGTTCCAATCTAGGTTATCAAATTTTCAATGTAACATATAGTAGTCAGGTTATCGAATTCTAAAATCAAATATAATTCCTCATAAAGGATAAAATAGATATAACTATAAAAATACTATTAAATTCTATAAAAAAAAACAAATTGTTCAAAATCAAAGTTGAAGGGCCCTTCGGTCAACCACTTACCATTTATGGCTGAATTTGGTTATGAGCTGTTAGTTATCCAAAATACGTATTGTTAGAAGAGTAACATCAGAAATTTGATCCAAGATGAAGTTTCTTCATATTACAAAACATTATCGCTTGGCATCTGTCGGTTCGAGCGACGATCGCCGATGGTTGGTTGCTGTAAATAATTTCCACTAAGGTGGCGTCTTCATCGATTTGTTGTCGTTATGGAAAGTAAACTTTATAGCAAGATTGTTTGGTATTGTTTCTATTAGGAAGCGCGGGTTGGAGGGAGATGATGTAATAAATATGTTCGAATGGATAGCATCAGTAGCAGTAAAATAAAATTCCATTGCGAGATTCTGGTTTTGTTTTGTTGCTGCTTAGGGATTGAAAAGTCGTATTATTGGAAATATATCGGTTCTTTGCTGGACCATTATTTCACACAATGGAAGGTAGATCCGAGAATTTTCTTCAAAGTGCAAAATTAATCATTGCCAAATGACAGAAAGTTGCGCTTCGGTAGCAGTATCACAAGCGCGCGTCGGAGGGTGATGATGCAATAAATTTGAATGGTTGGAATCACTGACAACAGCGTTACCGGAGAAACTGATATTAACAAAATAAAGACATTGTTGAATAAGAGTAATAACATGAATAATAAAAATTGCATTGAATATCATAAAAATATCGTGTTTTGCATTAACAAGAACAAACTAATAGCTCAAGATATTGATAAGTTCTGTTAATGGCAAACCTGATATTTTTATGATATTTCGTGCAATTTTTGTAATTTTGCTTGTTATTTTACTCTTATTTCAAACAAGTTAATATCATGTTTTGTTATCAATATCACGTTTTACTGTTGATGAGCCATTATCTTCTACTCTGGATACCACGCCAAACGCCGATGCCAACGAGACAATCCATTTTTGCAATCAACCGTTTCTTTCCAGGAAATGGTGGTCCTGAGAAGAATCAATTTTCTTTTCCCTTCCCAAGTAGCACACTTGTCATAAATGAGTTACTGTGACATATGTATGACCAAATCCTGTCATTTATGAGTTGCTGCAACCAAATTGGTGCTACTCGGATTTCCAATAACTAACTGCAACCAAATGATTTTCGGAATCTTTGCGTTGAAATTTCACTTCGTGCTGTTACTGTCCAACTGCCACTCGATGACTTTTCGCTAATTCGCCTCAATTTGGAATAAATTTCCAGTATTGCCACTGGAGGCGCGGGATCGCAACAGTTCTAACAGTCAACCCTTTCGTCACATAAAATGTTGGTTCATTGAGGTTGAATGATCTGCAGCAACAGGCCGACGACCACCACCAATGCAATGGTTTTCCGTTAAGCGCTGCTGTGTCCGCTCTGCGTAAAATCTTGTTCGAACTGAGGATTAGATTCAAACCCACAAGTAGCTTGATTTTGATGAACGTGATTGGTTGGTTTACCTATTCCTAAATTTTGTTTTATTAATTATCCATGATTGTAATCGACTGATTTGTGTACAACGGAATGGGGTTTTTTCGGCATACAGCTTCCCTCCAAAGACTCCATGCCGAAAAAGCCCATTCCGTTTTATTAATTATCTATCATAAATAGTTAAAATCAATATTTCCAGATGAATACGAAGAAGCGTTGACTCATCCTTGATCGAATGGTCTAAAAAAATTGGAAATCCATCGAGAAACGGCTGAGAAATTAACGTTCAAAGTCTATCATATGTTCGTGACGGTCTCCAATTTTCGTAATCGCAAAGTGTAGCCCAATATAGAAAAGACATACGTAGTCCTACGTCAAAAATGTTTTTTCTGATATGAACCTGACATTGAGAAAGTTAGAAAGCAGTACCATTTACTATGAAAAGTATTTTTCCCAAGAACACTTGTTAATCAAATCTTATAGTCTTCTCTGAACTCAATGATCTATCTATAAATATTCACTTCTCCATACCAGGAAATTCACTCACTGAGAGTCTGTGAGATACCAGAAAATTAAAGAAAATTTCCAACCCGAAGAATCCTGTCGACCGGACCGTAAATGGAATGTCCCACTTTGTGCTTTTTATAATACAGTACTGTATCTTCACCGACTAGGCCATCTGAGGACTGCACCGCAATCAAATCTAATTAATTGCAATTCTGCGATATTCTAAATAAACACTGAACCATGTTGTTCCGCATAGTCACACGAGGTTCCTAATAGCTTCGAAATGGAAACGTTAATGTATTCCATTACATCGTTCGTTATCAGCTGTTTGACGCCACTGGCTGATGCCGGATTGCTGCTGCGTGACCGATGTGATCCATTTTAGCATATTGCATGAGATTACTGTGAATTAGCAATAGCGACTGCTGCAGCAGTACCGGCTGTCTATTTCGTTAGCCGCGTTGTTGGTTTTGATTCGACTGGTTCAACGTCAAATTAAGCACAATGCGTACTGTCATAAATATAAATAATTTAGAAGTGATGACCATTTGGTACATATTAGCTACTGAATCTAATCTTGCACTGAAACTGAATGTATCGCAAATCGTATTACATTGCCTAGACTGCAAAACACGTGACAGAATTACTGCAAATCATATTGCCTTCTACTTAAAGGGTGTGGTTTCTGTATGTACTTAGTAATTGAGCGAACCTAATCCGTCCGTCATCGATAGCCTTTTTTACTCGAACTGGGTTGTAAATGATATGCAAACGACAATATGAAGCACCAGTTCAGGTGTCTCTGTCTAAATAACAAACCACAAAAGCAATTTATAGATGAGCAATGTCTGTGCGTTACTCAGTACAAGTGCTTCCGTGCAAGAGTCAGCGAATTAGAGTGAGTAGATTGGCGAAAAGATTTTTCATTCATCATTAAAAATAGCATTATGTCAAGGTGCTTTGTGAATTGGTGAACGAAAGACTAGCAAAGGTCAATTTGTTTCAATTTGCTTAAATCTGTTTCAAGAAGAACTGCATCATAAGTGATCACTACATTTTTTTCCGAAACTTACTTCGAAAAATAACTCTTATGGCATTCATAGTTTGAACGAATGATTCATTCACGCTGACCATAAGCTGCATTCCTCGTATGTAAACATAAAGTAGAACGGGATAATAGATGCCATTCCGTCGAACCAGTTGGCGTATTCAAATGAAATGCCAATTAGACGATAAATTACGCTAAACGGCGCAAGATTCCGAAACTAACCGATCGTAAACATGATATAATGACGATGGACGAAAACAACCGTTCTTCTAGGCCTAGGCCAACGGCAACCAGCCCAACAGTTCGCAGTCGTTGGGGCGAGCGATGGTAGCAGCAGCAGTAGCCTATCAGACTTGACTTTGGAACGACACATGTGATGGAAAACAGCAACGGCACTCACGTTATGCGCACCTACCTACTGATCCTGTTGTTGTCGGTGGAAAAAGGCCGACTTTGTGCTGCTATAGCCAGATATCGAAAATGCGCAATGGTTTGCAACCCCATACTCGTGTCGTGGGTTGCAGGATAGAGTCCTCTTTCGTTTCAAGAAACAAAGCGCTGTTGAAACTGTTGGATATTTTTTTCGCTACACTAAAAAAATGTTGTATTGATGTTTTTTACAGTGCTAAATCTGTTTAATGGTTCAAACTAAGGCTCACCATCGCCATCATTATTCAACTATGCCAAACAAATTGTTGCAGCTGTCTAGTGCCGATTTTGCACCGGAGAAGCCATCCCATAGGCTTCTGGTCGATTATCGACTGGCACTTTCAAGGTTTCTGCTCCCAAATGTGTTTGCACGTCATGCATGTGTTTATCGCTTGGCTGTTGTTTTTGTGTGAAAAAGCCATACGCGGTACACGGTGCGATGGAGTTGAATTTAGGCTAATATTCAAAGCAATTACAGCGACAAAGAAGGTTGCAGGCCAATTTTCACAAATATTGATTCGAAGTGAGTGTACTGTACAGGTAGCCTTACTAGTAAACACTTGGAATTTGTGGAAGCTGATGATGCCGATAGATAATCGAAGTTGTGATGAGGTATACGAAGCGGACTCCATTGAAAAATAGCTTAAATGTTATTAGGCTTAGCTTATGCGATTGTTGGCAGAATCATGTCCAAACCTCAATCATGCGCGAGCTAACTTGCTTGCGATTCTGCAAGGAGAGCATTGCGCTCGAGTTTTTCATGCAGAATCGTATCGTTTCGCTCATTCGCCGAAAAATTATTCGGCTAAGAAAACCGTTAAAACCCAATCGAAGCTTTTTTTTTTGTCCTATTTGAAAATGAATTTTCCAAGGAATTTAGTGAGTGCTGTTTGAGAATCCGACCACTACCTCGTTGAAGAATGCCGTGGCTAGACATTGAATGGCTACAAAACGGTAGTCTAGCCTAGGGCTACGTGCAGCAGCTGAAAGTAGCACTTTCAATGATGGCAGCACAGCTAGGCGCAGCATCTCTTGAATATGGGTCGATGATTAATTTGTAGTACCGCAACCACTGCACTTGACACAGTGCACAATGGGGAAATCCGATATCGAAGGTGGAAAAAATAGATAACTTCTTCACGAACAACTTGAAGAGATCAAGAGCTTCGAAAGGGAATTTTGCAAAGAATTCAGTGAGTGCTGTTTCATGGACGTTTAACGTTTCTGTATGTAGTTATTGAGCCTGTTTTCCCTAATGCCCCATATATTGCGAGTTTCCAAACTATTTGTCATTTTATCTTTAAGACATTGTTCTAAAATTGTGTTTATCTCTTCACTGTGGATCCACAGAAGGGCACTAAATATAATTTGTTGGTAAAAGTTGGAAATTTATGATTTTGGGGTCAAAAGCATAAAAGTGCATTTTATGTGCAATTTTCATGTATTCTGTAAAAAATAGTAATATTTACAGATAAGTGTTGATATTATTGACTCAAAGTGTTGAACAGATGTTGACAAATGTTTGCGATCAAAATTAATGAAATAATTCGTTTCACAAATGTTTTATTTGGTTATTTATTGAGTAAAAAACGATTTTCAAAACTTTTGAATAGCACCGATGCCAAACATTGAAGAAAGTTATCAATTTTTTCCACCTTTGAAATCAGATTTCCCATTGTGCAGTGTCTTCGGATCACAGAAACGACTGATAAACAACATACGGTGTGAACGAGGCACAATACAATCGCACGCGGAACAGACAACACTGAATTTTCCGGAGTAAAAAGTGCCAGCAGGAATATCAAGACCGTGAAAAGAAGAAGCACCTGTACCGCGTAAATAACGCACGAAAGTTCTATGAGAAGTTAAACCGTTCACGTAAGGGCCATGTGCCACAGGCCGATATGTGTAAAGACATAAACGGAAGCCTTCTTACGAACGAGCGCGAGGTGATCGAAAGGTGACGGCAGACAACGATGGCGATGTGGTGAAGAACCTGGAAGCACGCGCGATGAATTCACGTTTTTCGGCTTTTGATCTCCAGGAAATCCAGGAGGAGATTGGCTGGCAAAAAAACAACGGTGGTGGGGCACTGGCTAGTGTACTGTACTGGTTAATTACCAAGTTTTGAGAGGAGGTTTTCCCGCATGAATGGATGGAAGTAGTACGTAGATTGATGGATAGAAGTAGTAGTATGTACAATCTACATAAAAGGTGATAAGCTAGATCAGCGGTTCTCAACCTGGGGCACATGTACCTGGGGGTACTTTGCGACCCTAGAAGGGTACCTCGACCAAAATGCGTAATGGGAATGTATTACACAAAAAAATTCATGAAACATTTTTTATAATTGTGTAGATTCAAAAACTTTGTATTGTACATAATATGCATGGCAATCATTAAATCAAAATTTATTGAATCCTGTCCAGTTTATTGTATGAAGGGCGGAGAAAGAAAGAATCAAAAGGACAAAAAGTTGAGTGACTAAAATCTAGGATCTAGAGATTTGGAAGCCTCCAACTTGAGAGGCATGAAGGCTTTTTTGGGCAGCAGGGACTATGTCCAAGAGCTTGACGATCCCTTCCCAGACACACTGCGAGTTGTAGTATCGCGTAGGAATTGGTGGTGTTTGACAGTGGGCTCTGTTAAACTTCTATTAAAGGCTGCATATATTGCGCAAGCAAGCTCCGCCAAAGAGATCGTATGCCGCTCAAAGTGCACAAGCCCAAGTCCTGGTGTTAGGTGGGGCACCAAAGATTTGACACGACGGCTCTCTGACGAGACAGGAGGTGTTCACAGGCCAAAAGGCCGCCTGTAAAACCACAAATTACGAACGAAATAAGAGATAATACGACTAGATATAATCGGCATGGACCTAGTTAAATGAAGAAGACTTTATTTTACTGCACATTCCTCTCCTGACTTAGTCTGAAAAAATAAATAAAAAAGGCTTTTTCCGAAAAGCTCACAGCTCGTTAAAGTGAAGCCTCTAAAAAAACGAGCTTCTTCAATTGCTTCAAGTGCTCAACTGCTCAAGAGCTCAAGCCTTCAAGAGGCTCAGCCTTCAAGCTACGAAGCCCCTTCAAACTGGCCTCCTAAGACCTAAGCTCCTCAAGAGGTAGCCCTTCAAGAGCCGAAGCCTTCAAGAGAGCCCTCTAAGCAACCCTTCAAGAGGCTGGAAGCCTTTCAAGAGGCCCAAGGCCTTTCAAGAGCAAGGCTCCTTCAAGAGCCCAGCCCTTCAAGAGGCTCGGAAGCCCCTCTTCAAGAGGCCCGAGCCCTTCAGAGGCCAGCCCTTCAAGAGGCCCAAGCCTCAAGAGGCCGAGCCCTTCAAGAGCCGGCTCCTTCGAGGCCTGGAAGCCCTTCAAGAGGCCCAGCCCCTTCAAGAGGGCCAGCCTCCTTCAAGAGGCCTGAAGCCTCCTTCAAGAGGCCTCGAGCCTCCTTCAAGAGGCTCAGCCTCCTTCAAGAGGCCTGAAGCCCTTCAAGAGGCGAAGCCCTTCAAGAGGCTCGAAGCCTCCCTTCAAGAGGCCCGGAAGCTCCCTTCAAGAGCTCGAAGCCTCCTTCAAGGGCCTGAAGCCCGCTTCAAGAGGCCCGAAGCCTCTCAAGAGCCTCAAGCCTCCTCAAGAGGCTCAAGCCCCTCTCAAGAGCCCCGGAAGCCTCCCTTAAGAGGCCGGAACCTCTTCATGGGGCCCGAACGTCTTCATAGGGATCGAGCCCTTCGAGGCCCGGAAGCCTCTTCAAGAGGCCTCGGAAGCCTCTTCAAGAGGCCCGGAAGCCTCCTCCAAGAGGCCTGGAAGCCTCCCCTTCCAAGAGGCCTGAAGCTCTTCAAGAGGCCTCGGAAGCTCCCTTCAAGAGCCTCAGCCTCCTTCAAGGAGCCAGAAGCCTTTAAGAGGCCGGCCTCCTTCAAGGGGGCCGGAAGCCTCCCTTCAAGAGGCTGCCCAGCCTCTTCATGAGGCCTGAACCTCTTCAAGAGGCCTCGAAACCTCCTTCAAGAGGCTCGAAGCCCCTCTCAAGGGCCTGGAAGCCCCTCAAGAGGCCTGGAAGCCTCCTCCAAGAGGCCTGGAAGCCTCCTTCCAGGCCGGCCTCCTCCAAGAGGCCTGGAGCCTCTTCAGAGGCCTGGCCTCCCTCAAGAGGCCTGGAAGCCTCCCTTCAAGAGGCCTGAAGCCCCTTCAAGCGGTCGGAAGCTCCCTTCAAGAGGCTCAAGCCTCTTCAGAGGCTCGGACACCTCTTCAAGAGGCCTGGAAGCCTCCTTTCAAGAGGCCTGGAAGCCCTCCTTCAAGAGACCTGAGCCCCTTCAAAAGGCCTGGAAGCCCCTTTCAAAAGGCCTGGAAGCCTCCTTTCAAAAGGCCTGAAGCCTCCTTCAAGAGACTCGAAACCTCCTCCAGAGGCCTCGAAGCCTCCCTCCTCAAGAGGCCCAGCTCTTTCAAGGCCTGCCTTCTCAAGAGGCCTGGAAGCCCCTTCCAAGAGGCCTCGGGCCTCCTTCCAAGAGGCTCAGCCTCCTTCCAAGAGGCTCGGAAGCCTTCTTTCAAGAGGCCTGAAGCTCCTCTCTTCAAGAGGCTCCGGGCTCTCAAGAGGCCTGAAAGCCCCTTTCAAGCGGGTCGGAAGCCCTTTCAAGAGGCTGGGAAGCCTTCCTTCACGAAGCTGGGACACCTTCTTTCAAGAGGCTCGGAAGTTCTTCGAGGCTCGAAAGCTTCTTCAAAGGCCTGGAGCCTCCTTTCAAGAGGATCAGAAGCTTTTTTCACGAAGCACGAATGCGTGCCTAAGAGGCCAATTTTAAGAAGCTTAAGCTTTTTTTCGAGTGGGCAGCTCCAAATGTCATAAAGTCTTACATCTGAATTTGAACTGCAAGTTTCACAGAATAACGAAGATTTCAAACCATTTTGAGAGCCTATATTGTATTAGTTTCTGCAGTGTTTTCCACATATTATGAGTTATGCTTGTTTTCATTTACAGCGAAGAAAATAAGGTACCTCCATGAATATAAAAGATCGAAGGGTAGCTTCCAAGAAAAAGGTTGAGAACCGCTGAGCTAGATTGTAGTAACACACGCACAATCGCATTGCTGAACTCTACCTTATAATAAGGCACTTTTCGCCGTTTGTCAGATATTGCAGGAAAGAGGCGAATACAACTTGCCCACACACCGTCAAATTCATCGACTTCAAAGCCGTAAATTCAATCGATAATCGATCGGCAGCTACCGCAGAAAATTCACGAGCATGGATTTCCGGATAAACTGACAAGGTTGGTCCAGACGCTGATGGATCGGCTCATGTGCGTAGTTCAAGTTTCTGAGCACTCTTGAGCCCATTTGAAATAAATAGATTGCGCAGACCTGGTAGCGAGTCACATTTTAGTGACTTGGTCACTATTTTGATAATCACTAAAAAGTCACTGGATGCAAATCAAAAGTCAATAAAGTCACTATTTTTCGGAAAATGGTTACTAAAGTCATTATTTTTGCATTGCCTGATGTAAAAAATCAAAATAAAAACATTTGTTCCAAATCAACCAAATCAAATGTGTAAACGGGCTTGGTGATCATATGTCTAACACTTCTGCCTCTTAAGCAGAAGATCGTAGGTTCAATCCTAGGCCCGTTCCATTACTTCTACTTTGTATCTTTCCATATATTTCCCATGCTCTATCAATTGCTAGAACTGGAAATGGGCTTTCATACCGTTTCCATCTTCCATCCTCTACCTACATCTTGACGATTTCTAGCGGTACGATATGAGCAAAAAGGCTTGTTTCTGGCGTCCAACTTGGATAGGGGTAATGACGAGTTTTGTTCTATTATTGTCAGGGGGTTTTCTATAACTAATTATGCTCAAATTTGGCCTAAACATTTTTTACATATCAAAGAATATTGTGGCCAAGTTGACGAGCTCGGTAGTCTTATGAGAGTTTCGCAGTCACTAGCCTCTTGCTTCCATCCTCTCCCTTCTTACGATGAAGATCACGATTCAAACAAAACTTCATACAAAAGTCACTATTTGTTCACTTTTTCTGCAATTGAAAGTCACAATTTGGTCACTTTTTCGTCATCGTTGGTCACTTAGCACTGATTGCGGTGATGGTCTTTTGTGTCTGCTATTTAACATCGCTCTAGAGGGAGTAATACGAAGGGCAGAAATTGGCACAAGTGGTACGATATTCGCGAAATCCGTTCAGCTAGTTGGCTTCGCCGACAACATTTATATTATGGCACGTAACTTTGAGAAGATGGAGATAGCCTATATTAAAATGTAAAGGAAGGTTAAGCAGATCGGACTAGTCATCAAAACGTCGAAGATGAAGTACATGATAGAAAGAGACTCTGAGGACAACATTAGTCACCCACCACGAGTTTCAGAAGTTATAACCGAAACACTATTTTCATGCGTAAAACACGCTAAAAACACTCATTCATATTTTTAAGTTTTTTTTTAAAGAGATAGGCGCCAACACTGCTAGGTGGATTATTCAGGTTTTTTTTTCTATGCTTTTTACTTTACCATTTAATTCCAATTTATGGCAAATTTACGTCATAATTGTTTTATTAAATTTCACTAACAAGGCTCTATCCTTTCACTCTCTTTTCAGATGATTCTATCGTGGCGCATATCGAAAGTTTTAATTTAAGGCATGATTTTACACTTTCTCTCAGTTTTCAACCTGCTGTGCTCCGGAGGCGAACGGGCGGTGGCGTAGCATCGCACCCCGTAATCGACAAAGGCTCCTCGGAAACCTCAGTGGCAGTGCACGAGCAAAAAAGAAGAAGCTGACTCATCAATTTTTAGTACTGAGCTTTAGATCTCCGACGATTGTTACACTTTATACATTTGTATATAGATCTATTTATTTTATATTGTGCCTCGATAAGTGTTTGATAGAGCACAAGTTCAGTTTTATTATTACATCCTCTGGTTCACATTAGACGGTGAAGCAAGCGTCGAAAAATAAATGTTTATTGCAGTGGTGTGCATTGTAACAAAGGAAGAAAATTAACATCACCGCTCGACAACAAGTGTGCTTCGGTTACACAAGTGTGAAAGAAGATCCAGTTCGGTGAAAGTGAAGTGCGTGATAAGCCGCCTTCTGTGTTGGTGGTAGTTGCTGACCTTACCGTTCGGCACACACCGAGCAAGGAGTGTAATGAGTAGTCAATCGTGCCGTGCAGCAGGAAGTGATTAGCCCACGGAGCACCGTACCGGGCCGGTTTTTCGGTTCATCGTTTCGGAACGTGGAAACCGGAGCAGTTGCAGATACACCCAACCTGGTAACCACCACTACTACTCGCAGACCCAAAACATGAAAATGGTGTTGTCACAACGGCAGCGCGAGGAGCTGTAAGTTTCGTTTGTTTACTATTACACGTAGCTTAGATTGTACAAGACAGCAAAGGTTTGTAGAGGTCGTATGATATTGTGTTGCAGTCCGAAAATAGTAGCGATACATCAATGCCAGATTTAGGGTGTAACAATGTACGGATTTTCTCAAAATTATATTGCTCATGAAAGTGTCAAAAAGATTAACGAAGAGCAAATAGTTTAAAGAAAAAAAAAGTGTGAAGGCAACGATTTGAGTTTCCTGGATTTACATAAAGTTAGATAAAATATCGAGTAATCGAAGTTCAGAAAGAGTTCACTGGATTTCATGTTTTTACCAACCATGGAGTTTCAAGAAAATAAATTCAAAAAGAATAATTTGTTAGATCGAAGATTTTCTTTACGCTGCATGCGCGGTGCGTGTACATTGATTACGAATCCAAAACATGTCCCACCCTGCCATGCATAGAAACAAAAACACGCACTAGTTACCCAAATATAAACAGATCATTTTGACGACATTTAACCATCCATTCCATGAAAGGAAAGGATGGCTGAACTCTGTATGCGGTTAGAGTGGCAGACGTCGCGCTAATCTATTTTGAATTCTTCTACTGCACATTAGCAGCATCAGTGTATTTATGGCGTCCCTATGAATACATGGTGTAGTGTTACTTTTCTATGCTCTGTTCATAAAAAAAACTTAACGGTTTCAAATTAATCATGCGATTGCCAAATTTGGAACAGTCGTACCATCCCAGCCTGATTTAGAAATTTTAGTCAAAGTATTTAATATTACTAGATTTTTATCAAGTCAAATGCATTTTCATCCTCATTCATTCTGGCTATGAATAGTTGCAGGACCCAGATTCTTATAAACTTTGAGCACTTTTAAACCACTAAACAACATCATCACGGGCTGTCGGTACCATGAAAAGTAGTCGCTTTAGTCGACTTATGGATGGGGATATTTTCTCAAAATATATCGCTGATGCGACGACGATGGCGGCAAAGTGTTTGGATTGGCTGCTAGGGAAAACAAAATAAATATGTTACACAGTTTTCTACAGAATGTTGTGGGATGGGAATAAAAACGAATTATACAATGCCGCATTCAACTGTTGTTGCCAGCTGATGCAATAGGGTATGCAAGAATTGCTTTTGGACCACTCACTACATTTATTGTGTTTAATATTTAAATTTAATGAAATTGGGATGTTTGGAATTGTAAACTTAACAAACGAGTGAGAGACGTTCAATTCTGTATAAGATAGAACCTTACCTCCATGTGAATCTATACCATTTTGTGAAAAGACTTCTTCATCTTCTTCTAAGGCTCTTTCCAACTGGAATGCCAGCTTTTCAACTTAGTGTTCTATTAGCATTCCGATAGTTATTAATTGAAAGTACTTGTAATGCAGTTACACTGCCCAGGGAGTCAAGAGTTTTTTCACCGAAAACATCCTGGACCGGACCGTTCGAACTCGGCATCTCTGGATTGGCAATCCTACGCCTTTGCATACAAGGCTAACTGGGGACCCCGTTGTTGGAAGACATTTTGTTGAATGACGTTTAGTCGAATTGTCATTGGTCGAAAGGACATCACGTTGAATTGATATTTAGTCTAAAATTAAATTTAGTTAGTTAGAGACGTAGGCATTTGGTCGAATGACGTTTGGTCGAAAGGACACTATGTCGAATGAACATTTAATCGAAAGCAGATTTTTAAAGGTTGAAGATTGTCAATGAACATTTAATCGAAAATGATTTTCAAATGATTTTTTAAAAGAATTTTGAAAGAAAAAATTTTAGTCAATAATAATTAAAATCAAATTAAAGAATTTATTGTGGTGTTAAAAATTCACATAATTATTGCTCCAATATTGACCAAATAATGAGTTCACGAAATTAATAAATAATAAGAAAACGGTAGATATTTCCTACAGGTTATTGACTTCGACGAACTCCTCTAAACAACTCACAAAAAACAAATAATCTATACCACTTGGGGAAAGACATTCAATGGTTTTATGGTTTTGTGTTGGGGTTTGAAAATCAATTTTTTTGTAAATATTCTTCTAGCCATACTGAGGTGCAAAAATAATAGACCAAAATGTCGAAGCTGTCATTTTCGTTGAAGAATCATCTTAAATGAACTCGCAGAACTGCAGTATGATCCCATTCTGCAAAGTAAGAGATTTTCAGCTTTCAAATTGAGATCACTCTTCAAATGCATATTCCAGTTTTGATATTCCATCTCTGCCTTCCCCTAATTTGGTCTGAGTTGTTTATATTTTCTTAAACCAAGCGCGCCGCTAGAGCCAGAGGACGGGACAACTTCGTCGTCATGTGGAAGAGTCGACACCCGTCGGACGGAAGAGTAATTAATAGTTCATAAATTTGACCGCAAAACAACTTGATTACTGCTGCTGTACGTTCAACTGCTTGTAAAACCGCACGGCCCAACCTCGAACGTGTCGCGATCACGTGGATACGGTAGCATCCGGTCGTTGATTTACAAAGCCACAGTTGTCGCAACGCAAGTAGTATCGATGAATGAAATTTTATTAGCTCAAATTTCAATAATTTGAATAGTTTCTTGATTTTGTCGCAGAGAACTGGCGTCCAAAAATCATACGGTGCAATTGGGTTATGGCGATTCCTTCCTTCTCGATTTGGCTGTAGTTGAACTCGGCAGGTTCTTCTTCTTCTTATTGGAATTACATCTCCCACGGGGACTTTGTCGTCTCACAACCTCACAGTGTTCATTTAGTACATCCACAGTTATTAACTGTGAGGTTTCTTAGCCAAGGTACCATTTTTGTATTCGTATATCATGAGGCCAACACGATGATACTTTTATTCCCAGAGAAATCGAGACAATTTCCAATCCGAAAATTGCCTAGACCGGCACCCGTCTAGTGGGTCGTAAACTTATTACGTAAGCAATTTTTCAGGGTTTTTCGACCCCCTTCCCCCCATTTAAGATTTTTCCATTCAAATGATTTTTTATTTATATAACACGTAAGAAAACAACAGACCCCCTCCCCCCAAAAGTGCTTACGTAATATGTGTACGGCCCCTAAGGGGGTCATGTGTATTATCGGACGGAACTTTGATTATGTCTTGTCGGATCCCAACGCAAACAAGAGGTAACCCAAGTAACATTTCAAGGGAATTTGGCTGCGGCAGCTGTCAAAAATGTTGCTTTGAAAAAAGAGAAACAAAACCTTGCAAACAAATAATAACAAACTAAGGTGTTGATGAAAATCATGATGAGGATTCAAGTTTTTTTCCAATGTACTTTCATGAAAATGAGATGCGCGCTCGATTTCATGGTGTAAGCTAGTGCAAAAATGAGATTAAGCACTACGCTCCTGCAAAATAAAATAGTTTTGGGCAATAAATTTCAAATTATTATAACATCAATAATGTAAATCTTCACTAAATTTATTGATATTACACCCAAATATATTTGATTATGTTTTGATATGTTTGAAACGTGTCTTTTGCATCGAAAACATCGTCTAATCAAAAATTCCAGTGATAAATTTCACTGACTTGAAAATGCTTTTCCATTTTCAATATGGCCATTATCAATTTCAATCAGAAAAATGTTGTTCTTATTAAACACCGTTATAAACCCTTTTGCAATGTAAATATTCTTATTGGGGTTATTTATTTGACCACATTACGACCCAAAATTATGGCTTTGAACAAGTTTTGAAAATTGGACTTATTATGCTCTTCATTACAACCGTAGAGCTGCTAGCAAGACCACTCGGCATTTGACGTTTGAGAGTTACTAGAGGTTTATTGATAGCGATAAGATCGCCAATAAATATGAGCAACTAGCCATGGTGACTGCTGTTATAAATCCGCTATAAGAATTAAATAAATCTAACAAGCATGAAAATTGTTACTTGGGAAGGCAATTTGAATATTATTTCAATCATTTTTTCTCTTTGGTTTGAATTCTAACAGGACTTGCCGTTTACCGAAGAATATGCTCACAATGTAATGTTTTTTAGCATTAGCATTAGCATTGTTACGGTGTATTTCATAGATTGCACACTAGTGATCCTCATGTTTTACTTTTGAGATTCTTATCGAGAATATTATCAGGAATCAAGAAGTGGAGTGATCCTTGCTTCCAGTCTTAAACAAAAATAACAAAAGCATGAGGATTGCTACTCCTGGCCACGCCCATCTTCACCATAACTAGGGAGAGGAAGGAAGTGTTGATGTAGTACTTACTTAACGAGAGGCCACCGTCTTAGCGACACCCTCATAAGTACCACGGAGTTGGAAGGAGAGGAAGGTAATCGTTGGGTCAGGATTTGCCTGTAGCTGGCAATGTAACCGTGGTAGATCTTACCCCGTAACACACCACGCAAAGGTGTCTACCCAGCATTACGGGTCGACTCACAATCTAATGTTTTTTCATTGCAAAAGTCAGCCAGTACCTTTCACAAAGGCAAGCTAAAGATGCTGGCCAGCTGTGAAGATGAAGTCGGCTAACAACACATTGATTATGTTTTGGCAGAGTACTAGCAAGCAGAGAACACTTAGTACAAAGGTACTCAAATCCTATACAAATTGTAGTTTAGAGAACCAATGCTTCATTGCTGTTTTTGGTTGCTACTTGTGAAGCGATGATTACTAACGGCGTTCTCAGAAAGAAGCACCCTACTGTCCAGATATTGAAGAAATTTCGGCCCCTCCGAGTACTCTTTTCGCACACGTGCGATAGTACTAATGCACGACTCCACAACAAGTTATGGCTGTTTTTGCTGGCTCCCGGGAATAACGAAGCGGTAGCGGTTCCGACAGCGGTTCCGACAGCGGTAGCGGTTACGACAGGTCAGGTTGAGGAGTGTATTTGTATGCTGCAACTGATTTATTGCTCACCCCAACATTGTAGATTCCAGGCAAACGGAATCCCGCCGCTAGCCGGTACTTGGTCCTTCCACTACTGAGACTGGATTTTTCCGATAGGTGAGTAACTGAGAAAAACAAATCAACTGTGGCAACTTACGTAACCAATAGATAGATTCGAAATTTTCAGCGAATGATTTACTCATCAAAATTATTTTTTTCCCCATACTAGACTGAGCCAGTTTGAGTTTGAGAAACATGTGGCTTACAATGAGAAGATGATCTGAAGGGGTAAAAGTGGCCAACTAGAAGATACTGAGAAATGTTTATTTCATCTGACACAGCTGTGCCACTGTGACAAAACGGAGGAAGGCATTGCGCCGCAATGGTAACTTCTAAGGAGCTCGGATTCCCGGATTCCAAGACTCAAGCCACTGCAGAGGTTCCTGTCTTGCAGGCGTCCATTGGTGTATAATAGAAGAAATAGAAGAAGGGGGAATGACGGCTTTGGCAGGTCTTGTTCTATTATTGTCAGGGGTTTTTTATGACTGATTATGCTCAAATTTGGCCTAAACATTCTTTGCATATCAAAGAATATTGTGGCCAAATTTCATAAAATTTGGTCGACAAAAACCCCCCTGACAATGTTAGAATAAAACCTGCTAAAGCCGTCTTTTCCCCTACTTAAATTTTCCTGAAGCAATTTCTTGAAAAATTTACGGAAGTAATCCCAGAGATTTTTTTTGAAAGAAATTCCACAGGAACTCCCAAAAGAAATTTGTAGAGAAAATCCCAGTAGTATTCCCGAAAATCCCAAAAGAATTCTTAGAGAAATTGCGGATGGAATTTTTAGAATTTTTTTATCTTTATTAGGGTGTTTTTTAATTCTGGGATGAAGTTCAACACCGAAATACCCAGAAGAAATTTCTGGAGGAATTCCAAGAGTATTCTAAATCTAAATAGAAAAAAAATCGCTGTGGAATTTCCAGAAAAATCCAAAAGCAGGAACTCCCAGAGGAATTGTGGGAGGAATTCCCAGAGCTTTTCCTGAAGGAATTTGCAGAACATTTGATGAAGGAATTACCAGATGAATTCCTGAAGGAATTTTCGAAAGAATTCTCGGATGAACTCCCAATGGTGTTCCCGAAAATATTCATAGAGGAATTTCCGATGAAATTTCAAGAGGAATGAAAGAGTTCCGGTAGGAATTTGTAGAGGAATTTCCGGAGGTGTTCTTGGAGGAATCCAAAGAATTCCCGGGTGAATTCCTGATGGAATTTTCAGAGGAATTTTTGGATGAATTCTTGAAGTAATCTACGGATGAATTCCGGGAGGAATATCTGGATAAACCCCTGGAGGAATTTTCGGATTAATTCGTGGAGGAATTTTCAAATAAATTCCTGGAGGAATACTTGGAAATATTTCTGGAGAAATTTCGTTATTAGTTTCTGGTGGAATTGTCGGAGGAAAACATTTCTTGTTCTTGTGTTGTTGTGTACTTGTTCTTGTTCTCGACTTGTTTTGCAAAATCATGAAGTTTGACACGTCACAAGCAAGAATTAAAAACCGATTAAAAAGTGGCCACTTACCACAGGGAACCAGCATGACAGCGAGTCCCGGAATTTGACCAGATGAACCAAATATCAGTATTCCAGAGTGTTCCGGAATGTGACCAGATGGACCAAATACTTTCTGAACACAAAATTGTCTAGAATGAAACAGTACTCGAACCCAGCCACCCTCAGCATGGTAGTGTTGTATGGGTGAATTTATTATTTTTATAAGGTGAAAAAAAGGCCCTCCTTAGCCCCCTAGACGGGTGCCGGTCTAGGCAATTTTCGGATTGGAAATTGTCTCGATTTCTCTGGGCATAAAAGTATCATCGTGTTGGCCTCATGATATACGAATGCAAAAATGGTACCTAGGCTTAGAAACCTCGCAGTTAATAACTGTGGAAGTGCTAAATGAACACTAAGCTGCGAGGCGGCAATGTCCCAGTGGGAGATGTAATGCCAATAAGAAGAAGAAGAACCTGCCGAGTTCAACTACAGCCAAATCGAGAAGGAAGGAATCGCCGTAACCCGATTGCACCGTATGATTTTTGGACGCCAGTTCTTTCTGCAGACAAAATCAAGAAACTATTCAAATTATTGAAATTTGAGCTAATAAAATTTCATTCATCGATACTACTTGCGTTGCGACAACTGTGGCTTTGTAAATCAACGACCGGATGCTACCGTATCCACGTGATCGCGACACGTTCCGAGGTTGGGCCGTGCGGTTTTCACAAGCAGTTGAACGTACAGCTTGAGTAATCAAGTTGTTTTGCGGTCAAATTTATGAACTATTAATTATACTCTTCCGTCCGACTAGGGTGTCGACTCTTCCACATGACGACGACAAGTTGTCCCGTCCTCTGGCTCTAGCGGCGCGCTTCGGTTAAAGAAAACATAAACAACTCAGACCGAATTAGGGGGAAGGCAGAGATGGAATATCAAAACTGGAATATGCATTTGAAGAGTGATCTCAATTTGAAAGCTGAAAATCTCTTACTTTGCGAATGGGATCATACTGCAGTTCTGCGAGTTCATTTAAGATGATTCTTCAACGAAAATGACAGCTTCGACATTTTTTGGTCTATTATTTTTGCACCTCAGTATGGCTAGAAGAATATTTACCATAAAAAAAATTGATTTTCAAACCCCCAACTACCAAAACCATAAAACCATTGAATGTCTTTTCCCCAAGTGGTATAGATTATTTGTTGTTTGTGAGTTGTTTAGAGGAGTTCGTCGAAGTCAATAACCTGTAGGAAATATCTACCGTTTTCTTATTATTTATTAATTTCGTGAACTCATTATTATTTGGTCAATATTGGAGCAATAATTATGTGAATTTTTGTAACACCACAATAAATTCTTTAATTTGATTTTTAATTATTATTGACTAAAATTTTTTTCTTTCAAAATTCTTTTAAAAAAATCATTTGAAAATCTGTTTTCGACTAAATGTCCATTCGACGTAATGTCCTTTTGACCAAACGTCATTCAACCAAAAGTACGAAGATTCTTCATTCTAAAATCTGCTTTCGATTAAATGTTCATTCGACGTAGTGTCCTTTCGATCAAACGTCATTCGACCAAATGTCCTACGTCTCTAACGAACTAAATTTAATTTTTAGACTAAATATCAATTCGACGTGATGTCCTTTCGACCAACGACAATTCGACTAAACGTCATTCAACAAAATGTCTTTCAACAACGGGGTCCCCAGTTAGCCTTGCATGCAAAGGCGTAGGATTGCCAATCCAGAGATGGCGAGTTCGAACGGTCCGGTCCAGGATGTTTTCGGGTGGAAAAAACTCTTGACTCCCTGGGCATAGTGTAACTGCATTACAAGTACTTTCAATTAATAACTATCGGAATGCTAATAGAACACTAAGTTGAAAAGCTGGCCAAGTTCCAGTTGGAATGTAGAGCCTTAGAAGAAGATGAAGAAGTCTTTTCACAAAATGGTATAGATTCACATGGAGGTAAGGTTCTATCTTATACAGAATTGAACGTCTCTCACTCGTTTGTTAAGTTTACAATTCCAAACAACCCAATTTTCAATAAATTTAAATATTAAACACAATAAATGTAGTGAGTGGTCCAAAAAGCAATTCTTGCATACCCCATAAGCTGCATCAGCTGTGCAACAACGGTTGAATGCGGCATTGGTATAATTCGTTTTTTATTCCCATCCCACAACATTCTGTAGAAAACTGTGTAACATATTTATTTTGTTTTCCCTAGCGCAGCCAATCCAAACACTTTGCCGCCGTCGTCGTCGCATCGCAGCGATATATTTTGAGAGAAAATATTCCCATCCATAAGTCGACTAAAAGCGACTACTTTTCATGGCGGTGCCGACAGCCCGTGATGATGTTGTTTAGTGGTTTAAAAGTGCTCAAAGTTTATAAGAATCTGGGTCACTGCAACTATTCATAGCCAGAATGAATGTAAGGATGAAAATGCATTTGACTTGATAAAAATATCTAGTAATATTAAATACATTTATGTACTAAAATTTCTAAATCAGGCTGGGATGGTGCGACTGTTCCAAATTTGGCAATCGCATGATTAATTTGAAATCGTTAAGTTTTTTATGAACAGAGCATAGAAAAGTAACACCACACCATATATTCATAGGGTGCCACATATATTCCGACTGCTGCTACTGCATGTATGCAGTAGAAGAATTCCCAAAAATAGATTAGCGCGACGTCTGCCGCTCTAACCGCATACAGAGTTCAGCCATCCTTTCCTTTCATCGGAATGGATGGTTAAATGTCGTCAAAATGATCTGTTTATATTTGGGTAACTAGTGCGTGTTTTTGTTTCTATGCATCACAGGGTGGGACATGTTTTGGATTCGTAATAAATGTACACGCAGCGTAAAGAAAAATCTTCGATTTAACAAATTTATCTTGTGTTTTGAATTCATTCCCTTGAAACTCCATGGTTGGTAAAAACATGAAATACAGGAAACTCTTTCTGAACTTTGGTTACTCGATATGTTATCTAACTTTATGTAAATCCAGGAAACTCAAATCGCTCTTCGTTAATCTTTTGTACACTTTCAAGAGCATAATATGTTACCCATAATTTCAGCTTTCATAAATATCTAGTTAATATTATTTCGAGAAAATCCACATATTGTTACACCCTAAATCTGGCATTGATGTGTCGCTATTTTCGGACTGCAACACAATATCATACGACCTCTACAAACCTCGGTGTACAATCTAAGCTACGTATATAGTAAACAAAGCAGAAACTTACAGCTCCTCGCGCTGCCGTTGTGACAACACCATTTTCATGTTTTGGGTCTGCGAGTAGTAGTGGTGGTTACCAGGTTAAGGTGTATCGCTGCAACTGCTCCGGTTTCACACGTTCCGAAACGATGAACCGAAAAACCGGCCCGGTACGGTGCTCCGTGGGCTAATCACTTCCTGCTGCACGGCAGCTTGGACTGACCCCACTTCTTGATTGCACTCCTTGCTCGGTGTGTGCCGAACGGTAAGGTCAGCAACTACCACCAACACAGAAGGCGGCTTATCACGCACTTCACTTTCACCGAACTGGATCTTCTTTCACACTTGTGTAACCGAAGCACACTTGTTGTCGAGCGGTGATGTTAATTTTCTTCCTTTGTTACAATGCACACCACTGCAATAAACATTTATTTTTCGACGCTTGCTTCACCGTCTAATGTGAACCAGAGGATGTAATAATAAAACTGAACTTGTGCTCCCTTATCAAACACTTATCGAGGCACAATATAAAATAAATAGATCTATATACAAATGTATAAAGTGTAACAATCGTCGGAGATCTAAAGCCCGGTAACTAAAAAATTGATGAGTCGAGCTTCTTCTTTTTTTTGCTCGTGCACTGCCACTGAGGTTTCCGGGGAGCCTTTGTCGATTACGGGGTGCGATGCTACGCCACCACCCGTTCGCCTCCGGAAGCACGCAGCAGGTTGAAAACTGAGAGAAAGTGTAAAATCACTGCCTTAAATTAAAACTTTTCGATATGCGCCACGATAGAATCATCTGAAAAGAGAGTGAAAAGGATAGAGCCTTGTTAGTGAAATTTCATAAAACAATTATGACGTAAATTTGCCAATAATAACGGTGGAATTAAATGGTAAAGTAAAAAGCATAGAAAAAAACCACTGAATAATCCACTTAACAGTGTTGGTGCCTATCTCTTAAAAAAAAAACTAAAAAATATGAATGAGTGTTTTTAGCGTGTTTTACGCATGAAAATAGTGTTTCGGTTATAACTTCTGAAACTCAAAAATGAAACTCGTGGTGGGTGACTAATGTTGTCCTCAGAGTCTCTTTCTATCATGTACTTAATCTTCGACGTTTTGATGACTAGTCCGATCTACTTAATTTTCCTTTACAGTTTAATATAGGCTATCTCCATCTTCTCAAAGTTACGTGCCATTTACGGCTTTGAATTTACGTGAATTTACGGCTTTGAAGTCGATGAATTTGACGGTGTGTGGGCAAGTTGTATTCGCCTCTTTCCTGCAATATCTGACAAACGGCGAAAAGTGCCTTATTATAAGGTAGAGTTCAGCAATGCGATTGTGCGGTAGTTGCTACAATCTAGCTCAGCGGTTCTCAACCTTTTTCTTGGAAGCTACCCCTTCGATCTTTTATATTCATGGAGGTACCCTTATTTTCTTCGCTGTAAATGAAAACAAGCATAACTCATAATATGTGGAAAACGCACCTGGAAACTAATACAATATATGGCTCTCCAAAATGGTCTGAAATCTTCGTTATTCTGTGAAACTTGCAGTTCAAATTCAGATGTAAGACTTTCATGACATTTGGAGGCTTCTGAGCCACTCGAAAGGAAGCTTCCAAGCCTCTTAAAATTGGCCTCTTGGAGGCACGCATTCGAGCTTCGTGAAAAAAGGCTTCTGATCCTCTTGAAAGGAGGCCTCCGAGCCTTTTGAAAGAAAGTTTTCGAGCCTCTTGAAAGAAGGCTTCGATCCCCTCGAAAGCAGGCTTCGATCCCCTCGAAAGCAGGCTTCCGAGCCTATTGAAAAGAAGCTTCCGAGCCTCTTGAGAGGAGGCTTCCGAGCCTCTGGAGAGGAGGTTTCCGAGCCTCTTGAAAGGAGGCTGCCGAGCCTTTTGAAAGGAGGGTTCCGAGCCTTTTGAAAGGAGGGTTCCGAGCCTCTTGAAAGGAGGCTTCCGAGTCTCTTGAAAGGAGGCTTCCGAGCCTCTTGAAAGGAGGTTTCCGAGCCTCTTGAAAGAAGGTTTCCGAGCCTCATGAAAGAAGGCTTCCGAGCCTCTTGAAAGGAGGCTTCCGACCCGCTTGAAAGGAGGCTTCCGACCCGCTTGAAAGGAGGCTTCTTAGCTCCTTGAAAGGAGGCTTCCGAGGTTCTTGAAAGGAGGCTTCCGAGCCTCTTGAAAGGAGGCTTCCGAGCCTCTTGAATGGAGGCTTCCGAGCCTCTTGAAAGGAGGCTTCCGAGCTTCTTGAAAGAAGGCTTCCGAGCCTTTAGGAAGGAGGCTTCCGAGCCTCTTAGAAGGACCCTTCCGAGCCTCTTGGAAGGAGGCTTCCGAGCCATTTGAAAGGAGGCCTCCGAGCCTCTTGAAAGGAGGCCTCCGAGTATCTTGAAAGGAGGCTTCTGAGCCTTTAGGAAGGAGGCTTCCGAGCCTCTTGGAAGGAGCCTTCTGAGTCTCTTGGAAGGAGGCCTGAGCCTCTTGGAAGGAGGCTTCTGAGCCCTTTGGAAGGAGGCCTGAGGCCTCATGGAAGGAGGCTTCTGAGCCTCTTGGAAGGAGGCTTCTGAGCCTCTTGGAAGGAGGCCTGAGCCTCTTGAAAGGAGACTTGAGGCCTCTTGAAAGGAGACTCTGAGCCTCTTGAAAGGAGACTCTGAGGCCTCTTGAAAGGAGACTCTGAGCCTCTTGAAAGGAGGCTTCAGAGCCTTTGAAAGAAGGCTTGAGCCTTTGAAAGAGGGCTTCTGAGCCTCTTGAAAGGAGGCTTCTGAGCCTCTTGAAAGGAGGCTGAGCCTCTTGAAGGAGGCCTGAGGCCTCTCGAAAGGAGGCTTCCAGGCCTCTCGAAAGGAGGCCTGAGCCTCTCGAAAGGAGGCTTCCGAGCCTCTTGAAAGGAGGCTTCCGAGCCTCTTGAAAGAAGGCTTCCGAGCCTCTAAAAAGGAGGCTTCCGAGCCTTTTGAAAGGAGGCTTCCAAGCCTCTTGAAAGGAGGCTTCCGAGCCTTTTGAAAGGAGGCTTCCGAGCCTCTTGAAAGGAGGCTTCCAAGCCTCTTGAAAGGAGGCTTCCAAGCCTCTTGAAAGGAGGCTTCCAAGCCTCTTGAAAGGAGGCTTCCGAACGTCTTGAAAGGAGGTTTCCGAGCCTTTTGAAAGGAGGCTTCCGAGCCTTTTGAAAGGAGGCTTCAGAGCCTCTTGAAGGGTGGATTCCGAGTCTCTTGAAAGCAGGCTTCCGAGCCTCTTGAAAGAAGGCTTCCGAGCCTCTTGGAAAGAAGCTTTCGAGCCTCTTGAAAGGAGGCTTCCGAACCTCTTGAAAGAAAGCTTCCGAGCCTCTTGAAAGAGAGCTTCCGAGCCTCTTGAAAGGAAGTTTCCGAGCCTCTTAAAAGGAGGCTTCCGAGCCTCTTGAAAAGAGGCTTCCGAGCCCCATGAAAAGAGGATTCCGAGCCTCTTAAAAGGAGGCTTCCGAGCCTTTTGAAAGGAGACTTCCGAGCCTCTTGAAAGAAGGCTTCCGAGCCTCCTTGGTTTTTTGGAGAGGGGCTTTCATGCCTGTTTTCGTTCGTAGTTTGTGGTTTTACAGGCGGCTTATTGGGCCTGTGAACACCTCCTGTCTCGTCAGAGAGCCGTCGTGTCAGATCTGTTTAGTGCCCCACCTAGCACCAGGACTTGGGCTTGCGCACTTTGAGCGGTATACGGTCTCTTTGGCGGAGCCTGCTTGCGTATACATGTAGCCTTTTATAGAAGTTTAACAGAGCCCACTGTCAAACACCACTTATTCCTACGCAGGCTTTACAACTCGCAGTATGCCTGGGAAGGGATCGTCAAGCTCTTGGACATAGTCCCTGCTGCCCAAAAAAATTTTCCACCTTTGATATCGGATTTCCCCAATGTGGAATGGATCAAAAATCCATACGTAAACATAAAAACAGCTTCGATTGGGTTTTAATGGTTTTCTTAGCGGAATAATGTTTCGGCGAATGAGCTAAACGATACGATTCTGCATGAAAAACTCAAGCGCAATGCTCTCCCTGCAGAATCGCAAGCAAGTTAGCTCGCGCATGATTGAGATTTGAGCATGATTCTGCCAACAACACAGGGGAACAAAATTTAACCTTTTGCGGCTCCTCAGAACCAATTGATGTGTCTTCAGTAGATTTTGGCTCGCTGAATCCGAATATGTCCTCAGATGTGCTCTAACACGTCCAAATTTTGAGATATAGCTAGATTAATACCGCTAATTTGAAGAAATTGGCATTTTTCGAAGGACTTTCATGAAGTATATAAACATAATTTTAGGTCAATCAATACCCGAAACGGTATAGGCACATCTGATCTAATGAATTTCCATCAGATTTACATACAATTGTTTTCTATTCGGTTTTCCTTGAATTTAACTTCTGTGAATTTAATTTAAAAATATTCCATGCAAGTCCGTTTCAAAAACTTGCATGCAAACGCCATCATCACCGAAGCCACCAAAAATTCAACAACATGTTGTCAGAGGACCTGGGATATGAAAATGTTTAATGATGTATAGAGATACTAGTCAGTTTGTAAATATATGTTTCATTCGACTTTTAAGCTACTTATTAGTTTGCTGCTGCCGGTGCCGGTGCACCGCGGTGTTTACATTCGCTCCGCGATCAGTTTTTAATCGTTTTTTTCGGGCAAAACTAGCAGTTTATACTAAGTTTTCGGTTCAAATAAGTGAGTGATTCCAAAAAGTGGTGTTTAATTTGCATTCTATCAACATTTCGGGCTGCTCATGTGCGGAGAAGTGAGTAAAAAATTGATTTTTCCAATGCCCTTTGAGAAGAAGTGAAGTGCAGTGATGAACGCACCAAATCGCGAACGGCTATTAAATTGGCACGAAACTGCTGATTTATGCTACAATTCAAGCCGGAATACATAGGATTCATTGAAGAAACATGTTCATTATCACGGGAAGTAAGGAAATATGCTGTGAACAGGTTAGTAATTTGAATATTAAACTTTTGTTCGATGCTGTTCGATGCATTCGAATGTTGGTGGGAGAGGAGTGCGGGAGGTGTGGGGTTGGCCCGTGGAAGGTCCGGTGCCATATTGGCTGCCATCGTGGTACTCTTCCAACTATGTCCTTAACTAAATTAGCAATAGTATAACTTATTTTGCCAAGCAACAGTTTCAGTATAGGTAATTTGTTTCTACGAATCAAATTCCTAAAAGATAGGTTTCCAGCATTACTTAGCGCAAGAGAGGGTTTAAACTCTGCGTTACATTGCATTTTTTTCCCCGACTCGGTGCGTTATCATGACTGATCAGTACTCATGGAACACATTGTTTAACGCGAATGTCAGCCGGGATCGCTCAAAGTGTAAGATTTAGTGTAATTATTTTAATTATTTTTATTTTTTAGGCATCAAATGTTAGGAGCATGTTTTCAGCGTCACACAGCCCAGGAGAGGGTGTAAGCTCTGCGTTGTAATGGTATATAGTGTAGGCCGTCCTCGATTGGGGTCCTGGGGGTCGCATGTAGTGGCTGTGCTCGGGGCTATTGTGTGTTGAAAGCGGTTTCGGGGCAGTTAGGATTGAGTTTTAATATAAACAGATGTAGGATTGAACAAGTTGAGTAAGCGGATCGGCCGGTCGTCGAAGTTTGGTTTTGCTTTGTGCGGAAGGCAAAACGATCGGCCGGTCGCCGTAATTTTGCTCTGTTTTGCGCGGGTGAGTAAATGAATCAGAAAATGAAAGTTTGTTTCTTGTCCGGTCGTGTTTCTCCAGTAAGCGGATCGGCCGGTCGTCGAAGTTTAGTTTTGCTTTGTGCGGAAGGCAAAACGATCGACCGGTCGTCGTAATTTTGTTCTGCTTTGCGCGGGTGAGTGAATAAATCAGAAAGTGAAAGTTTCAGACAGCGAGAGTGTTATTTCCCATCCCATAGATCGCATCACTTACCGAAGTGAATCCAGATAAATTATCCTTTGAAACTAACACAATGTCCTATCCCAAGACAATCATGGAGATGCAGAGCTGTTCTCGGTCTCTAGTAGCAACGAGAGTCAGACTAACAATCCTTCCATTCCTATATGACCGTAAGGACGTGGCCGGCGCCGTTATTGACTTTAGAATTTGAGCTCCCGAAGCGTGTACATTGCGAATGGGTAGCTAGTCCCAAGCCCCATTTATTGTGTTCAATGTACAATTTCGCAAGTTCAGTCAATCACGGAGTAGCAACTACGAATTGTGCGGTCATAATGCTCATGCTCATGCTCATGCTCATATGTTTCATTCGACTTTTAATAAAAAATACATTTTTTTTTTCATTTTATGCTCAACATTTCTCCTCTCCTAAAATGTTATTCTGCTCGATTTCGTTATTTTTTTTCAATCGATAAACTTGCAATGGTTTTGTGCTAGAAGTGCGAACATGATGATCCGGAAAGTTCCTTTCTTTTAATCAACAAGGAAACAGATCGAATTGCAATTTGAAAAAAATCAGTATTCAGTATCCTGAAAAAAAAGAGTATTCAAGCCACATTGACTAATAAAATACATTCCAGCACTCGGAAAATAAGTTGAAACTTAAAACATTTTGTAACTTCATTGTAAATTTTCTTATTCATGCCATTGTTTTGTTAAGGTGATTATAGAATGAAGCCAGAAATCGGCCATTTTGTAAACCACGTGTTTTTCCAATATTTTTTTCAAGAGCACGAGATGAAAGAACAATAACGCGTGTGCGGCTGAAATAATGGTAGATCGTTTGCTTAGTTATGCTGAACAATCATGATTTGTGTTTCGGGACTGTACGAAAACTATTACGCCAGATTTGGGCTTTTGGAAATGTATGCAGATAAACGTGTGGTGAATTTGAAATTCACCACGGGCTTCATTCTATAATCACCTTAAATTACAGAAATATCAGAGTGCAGAATTGGCGGATCATCCAACCATATGCTCGGGTAACTGTAACATGCTGAACAGCAAACAAGTCGAGCGGAGCCCAAGATTTTTTTCTGGCGCATAACTTTGCGTCTTAGCACATAACAAAGCTTGATAAAACTAGTGATTTTTTTCCCGTTTCACTGTTATAAACTGACCATAAAAAAAATAAATTGCTTTGGGATTATTGCAACATCCATGCAGCATTTTCGACGCGAATCAAATAAAAAGTCCCCCGCGTACGAGTTGACGTTTTCCGGTTTCTGTTGCGTAGCCGTCATCGTCGCTTCAGCTTGTATGCAATCAATCATACACAAGAACGATCGAGTGCAACTTATCGATTCGTTGATTGATTTTGCTAATTGATAGTTTTCCGCTCAAATTTCTATCATAAGAATATTGGAATGATCATAATAGCAGGAATAATCAAAATAGGAGAACGGTTTGGCACTTCATCTCATAGCTCCCACTTCCATCCCATCATAAACAAAGCAATGACAAGGAATTTGATTTGTTTTTTTTTTTTGTGGTTTTTTTCAGCAGTGTGCATGTTAGCAAAAAGAAGCGACAATACTGGTGTTGTATTTCTCTGTTTTGAGATGAGATGGATACATGTTCAGTGAGATAGAAAATGGAACAGTTCCCCTATATAGAACTGCGTACAGTTCTCGTACTTGCTTTATTCGAATGAACATAATAATTATCGCGCCAGAGGAAAAACAATATCATATTCACATTCAATTAGGGACGTTCCGATACTTCCGATATATCGGAATATCGATATTTTTGTTTCGATATCCGATATTTTTGTATCGATATTATGCTTTCAATATATCGGTCATATCGATATTTTTGCTTTCGATATCGATATATTGAATCAGAACAAAGTAACACAAAAATAACAATTGCATTGTTTTTTTGTGAAAGAGAATAGTGGAAATTACGGTTTCGGCAGGTTTTGTTCTAAAGGGGAGGAGAAGACCACCAGCTGTCATCGAGAGAAAAAGTAGAATCATTGAAATTTCACACGGTGTGGTATAGGAAATGAAGTATATTTTTATTATAAAACAAAAATTAAGGACGTTTCTCAAAAAAATCTTGGTTTACGGGGTTAGAATTTTGAAAGCACACAAAATAGACATGATATCTCGATTTTTATATTTTTTTCGAATAAGCAGTTAGTGCTTAAGATTGTTGAATTTCTAACCCCACAAACTAAAAATTGTTTGACAAAAAAATTTCTATAACGTTCTAGAGACATTTTAATTCTCATTTTCTATATCATGCCATGTGAAATTTCCATGGTTCAACTTTTTCTCTAAACTTTTCCAGGTGGCAGCACTGATGAAGGAACCTCCCCCATTATTGTCAGGGGGTTTTTGTTGACCTAGTTTTATGAAATTTGGTCACAATATTCTTTTATATGCAAAAAATATTAAGGCCCAATTTGAGCATAATTAGTTACAGAAATCCCCCTGCCAATAATAGAACAAAACCTGCCAAAGCCGTCATTCCCCCTACTTCAAAATGGTTCTAAAATACCGTATTTTTAATGGTTAAGATGATTTTTCTCGGTAGCGCGGATGGTGTGAGGTGTGCGCTGCCATCACAAATAGTTTTGGCAACTCGACACTTCCATCTGTTATTCTGCTGGTCCTTGAATCGAATTACGTGAATTGAATTATATATTCAACGTGTTCCTATGATAAGTTAGATAAATTAACTTTAGAAATTAGGAAGATATTTGTGGAGCTGAGAATTTAACAGAACTGGAAAACCGGAAGAGAATTTCCTTAAAATATTTTTACGGATTTCTGATGAAAATTTTGATTTTTTTCTGATTAAAATTTTTGCGCTTATTTTGCGCTCGTGAAAGCTTACGGGAATGTTCGTTTTTAGTTTGGAGTATTCCAATGGATTTTTTCGTGAAGTTTTTTACTAAATTAAAAAAAAATACCTGGAAAATCTGAATAGAGAATTTTTAGTTTTTAAGAATCAGATTAACCTGAGAGGAAATACAAAAAAAATTGTAAGGCATTTCAGCAAATTTCTCAAAACATCAGTTGATTTTTTCGAGCGTACGGAATAGTTAGGTCAGTATCATGCCAAAAACGCCGCCGCTACCAATTAAAACTACGATGAACACCACCGCCAATGATTGTTGGACTGGCACACTACAGAAGCCAATTGGATTAAGTAATAAATAAAATCCAATCATTATTGTAAAGGGGTTGTACGGTAATACGATAGTAATTGAATTCTGAATATTTCATTTCTGAAATATCATATGATTTTCCGATATATAGATATTTTCATTCCAATATATCGGTGATATCGATACTTTGATTCGATTATCGTATCGAATCAAATATCGATATTTTGAAGTATCGGAACGTCCCTACATTCAATAGAACTTACTTCAATGAAAACATGTTATTTTTTTTTTGCTTGGACAAACTATTATATTGAATTCTAGTTACTTTCCTCTCAAAACCGTTCACAGAAAATAACCCGGCTTGTATACAAGTCTTCGAAGGTGGCTTGCATAAAACATATTTTTAAATAACTTTCACTTACTAAAATTGTAGATAAATCACACTTATTATGTTTAACTTGTTTAAAATGCACCACATTTCGAAAGATTAGATGTTTGTGATTTATTTTGGACCTTGATTGACTAGTAATTCTTTTTATAGGGTTAACGATGGCTGTTCCAAAATGCTCAAAATCATTGATTTTACGACATTTATTGAGGTATATCTCAAAATCTCGACGTGTTAGAGCAAATCTGAAGTCAGATTCAGATTCAGCGAGCAAAAATCTACTAGGGACATATTATTTGGTGTTAGGGAGAAAATCTTGTTGAGCTGTGCAATCGCATTAGAAAGTGACCAGACGTCCCACGTTTCGCGGGACGGACCTGCATTTTCACTATTTGTCCCGCGCTGAAAAGTGTTCCGCGAAGAGTCCCGCGTTACACTTATTTCAATTATTGATAGTTGAATTTCGATCATTTTGATTCATGGCATGCGTTTTGTATTTTAAATTAGAAGCTGATACGTTGAAATAATAAGCAATATAAACGCTTTAAAAAAGTGCGCCTCGATTATTTTTTGATGCCTTTTGGAGCGAAACCATTTTTCGGCGAATGAGCGAAGCGATGCGATTCTGCCCGAAAAGCTCAAGCGTGATGTTCTCTCTGCAAAATTACACGCGACTCGTGCATGACGCATCGATGATTGAGATTTGAGTATGATTCTACCAACATTGTTCGGTTTTCGAGGAAAATGCATCTCATGAGAAAAGAAACTTGAGCGTAGTTGAATTACGTTAAAAACAAAATCAGGTGTAAGTTGGAAAAATATTGAATAGATTCTACCTAATTGCATAAAACGAAAAAACTTTGAAAGTAAGAAAAGTGAATCGTGCTGCGAATAGGAATTAGTTTAAGAAAAAAAACTAAGTTTTTGCCTTAAGCACATTTTTGAATACACTTGATTCTATTTTTACATTTTACATTTTCTTAATATCGCACTCAACCTAAATGTTTAACGCATACTAATTGCGATTTGATTTTTCTTTGAATTATTTAGGATTTTTTGAAACATGTTGCAAAGACTTTGGTGGAAAATTGAAGTCACACAATCAAAATTAAAAGCGAAAACAAAAATCGCTTTAAAACAGAATCCTGTGTATAAATAAGGATTTAAATTTTTGTTGTCCCGCGCTGGCACAAAACATATCTGGTCACTTTGATAAGCCTAATCACATTTAAGATATTTTTCAACGGAGTCCGCTTCGTATACCTCATCACAATTTCAACGGAGTATGCCTCATCACAATTTCGATTCTCTATCGGCATCATCAGCTTCCAGCGATTCCAAGTGTTTACTAGTAATGCTACCTGTACACTCACTTCGAATCAATATTTGTGAAAATTGGCCTGCAACCTTCTTTGTCGCTGTAATTGCTTTGAATATTAGCCTAAATTCAACTCCATCGCACCGTGTACCGCGTATGTGGCCTTTTCACACACAAAAACAACAGCCAAGCGATAAACACATGCATGACATGCAAACACATTTGCGGGAGCAGAAACCTTGAAAGTGCCAGTCGACAATCGACCAGAAGCCTATAGGAGGTGGCTTCTCCGGTGCAAAATCGGCACTAGACGGCTACGGCAATTTGTTTGGCATAGTTTGAATAATGATGGTGATGGTGAGGGCCTTAGTTTGAACCATTAAACGAATTTAGCACTGTAAAAAGCATCAATACAACGACATTTTAGTGCAGCGAAGGAAATATCCAACGTCTTCAACAGCGCTTTGTTTCTTGAAACGAAAGAGCACTCTATCCTGCAACCCACGACACGAGGATGGGGTTGCAAACCATCATCTGCTCAGCGATTGAGGCGCATATTCGATATCTGGCTATAGCAGCACAAAGTCGGCCTTTTTCCACCGACAACAACAGGATCAGTAGGTAGGTGCGCATAACGTGAGTGCCGTTGCTGTTTTCCATCACATGTGTCGTTCCAAAGTCAAGTCTGATAGGCTACTGCTGCTGCTACCATCGCTCGCCCCTACAACAACTGTGCACTGTTGTTGGGCTGGTTGCCGTTGGCCTAGGCCTAGAAGAACGGTTGTTTTCGTCCATCGTCATTATATCATGTTTACGATCGGTTAGTTTCGGAATCTTGCGCCGTTTAGCGTAATTTATCGTCTAATTGGACAACTCATTCATTTGAATATGCCAACTGGTTCGACGGAATGGCATCTATTATCCCGTTCTACTTTATGTGTTACATACGAGGAATGCAGCTTATGGTCAGCGTGAATGAATCATTCGTTGAAACTATGAATGCCATAAGAGTTATTTTTCGAAGTAAGTTTCGGAAAAAAATTGTAGTGATCACTTATGATGCAGTTCTTCTTGAAACAGATTTAACAAAATTGAAGCAAATTGACCTTTTGCTAGTCTTTCGTTCACCAATTCACAAAGCACCTTGACATAATGCTATTTTTTAATGATGAATGAAAAATCTTTTCGCCAATCCTACTCACTCTAATTCGCTGACTCGTGCTTACGGAAGCACTTGTACTGAGTAGCGCACAGCAAGCATTGCTCATCTGTAAATTGCTTTTGTGGTTTGTTATTTTAGACAGAGAGCTTACCTGAACTGGTGCTTCATATTGTCGTTTGCAATATCATTTACAACGCAGTTCGAGAAAAAAAATGGCTATCGATGACGGACGGATTAGGTTCACTCAATTACTAAGTACATACAGAAACCACACCCTTTAAGTAAAGGGCAATATGATTTGCAGTAATTCTGTCACGTGTTTTGCAGTCTAGGCAATGTAATACGATTTGCGATACATTCAGTTTCAGTGCAAGATTAGATTCAGTAGCTAATATGTACCAAATGGTCATCACTTCTAAATTATTTATATTTATGACAGTACGCATTGTGCTTAATTTGACGTTGAACCAGTCAAATCAAAACCAACAACGCGGCTAACGAAATGCATAGACAGCCGGTACTGCTGCAGCAGTCGCAATTGCTAATTCACAGTAATCTCATGCAATATGCAATAAAATGGATCACATCCCGGTCACGCAGCAGCAATCCGGCATCAGCCAGTGGCGTCAAACAGCTGATAACGAACGATGTTATGGAATACATTAACGTTTCCATTTCGAAGCTATTAGGAGCCTCGTGTGACTATGCGGAACAACATGGTTCAGTGTTTATTTAGAATATCGCAGAATTGCAATTAATTAGATTTGATTGCGGTGCAGTCCTCAGATGGCCTAGTCGGTGAAGATACAGTACTGTATTATAAAAAGCACAAAGTGGGACATTCCATTTACGGGATTCTTCGGGTTGGAAATTTTCTTTAATACCCGATATCTCACATACTCTCAGTGAGTGAATTTTCTGGTATGGAGATCATTGAGTTCAGAGACGACTATAAGATTTGATTAACAACTGTTCTTGGGAAAAATAGTTTTCATAGTAAATGGTACTGCTATCTAACTTTCTCTTTCTCAATGTCAGGTTCATATCAGAAAAACATTTCGAATTTTAAAAAAATGGATCATTATCGATGTTTCATGCATCTGTTTTTTTGACGTAGGACTACGTCTGTCTTTTCTATATTGGGGTACACTTTGCGATTACGAAAATCGGAGACCGTCACGAACATATGATAGACTTTGAATTAACGTTCTCAGCCGTTTCTCAATGGATTTTCAAAGATTTTTGGATCATTCGAGCAAGGATGAGTCAACGCTTCTTCGTATTCATCTGGAAATATTGATTTTTAACTATTTATTATAGCTAATTAATAAAACGGAATGGGCTTTTTCGGCATGGAGTCTTTGGAGGGAAGCTGACTGCATGCCGAAAAACCCCATTCCGTTGTACACAAATCAGTCGATTACAATCATGGATAATTAATAAAAAAAATTAGGAATAGGTAAACCAACCAATCACGTTCATGCATCGCAAGCACAGACATCAAAATCAAGCTACTTGCGGGTTTGAATCTAATCCTCAGTTCGAACAAGATTTTACGCAGAGCGGACACAGCAGAACGGAAAACCATCGCATTGGTGGTGGTCGTCGGCGTGTTGCTGCAGATCATTCAACCTCAATGAACCAACATTTTATGTGAAGAAAGGGTTGACTACAAAATAGCACTGTTGCGATCCCGCGCCTCCATTGGCAATGCTGGAAATTTATTCCAAATTAAGGCGAATTAGCGAAAAGTCATCGAGTGGCAGTCGGCCAAGAATTTGGTTGCAGTTAGTTATTGGAGAGGCGCATTGGGGAAAGAAAATTGATTCTTCTCAGGACCAGCAGAAAGAAAGGGTTGATTGCAAAAATGGACTGTTTCGGTGGCATCGGCGTTTGGCGTGGTAGCTTGGTTGTTGTTAGTGATTCCATCCATTCAAATTTATTGCATCATCACCCTCCGACGCGCGCCGCTTGTGATGCTGCTACCGACGCGCAACTTTCTGTCGTCGCCAAATGATTAATTTTGCACTTTGAAGAAAATTCTCGGATCTACCTTCCATTGTGTGAAATAATGGTCCAGCAAAGAACCAAACTTCCAATAATACGACTTTTCAATCCCTAAACAGCAACAAAACCAGAATCTTGCAAGGAAATTTTATTTTACTGCTACTGATGCCATCCATTCGAACATATTTATTACATCATCTCCCTCCAACCCGCGCTTCCTAATAGAAACAATACCAAACAATCTTGCTATAAAAGTTTACTTTCCGCCGACGACAGCCAAATCGATGAAGACGCCACCTTAGTGGAAATTATTTACAGCAACCAACCATCGGCGATCGTCGCTCGAACCAACAGATGCCAAGCGATAATGTTTTGTAATATGAAAAAACTTAATCTTGCGTCAAATTTCTGATGTTACTCTTCTAACAATACGTATTTTGGATCTGGGTGCTGCGGATAGAGCCGCTTTTATGCTCTCAAGCGAGTAGCGGGATATTTTGAAATCAATCCCATAAGCAAAATTATTTTGCAGTTACTCGGCTGTCAAACATTTCCCGCTCTTCGAATTTCTCTTTCCATGCTGCATGAAGGCACACAAATGCGCCAGACTCTACATGACTTTACGATTGGCACATACATTCCTGCTGCAATCAGCTGCTGAATCTGAATCTGAAGCTGTGAAATCTCGTAACGAGTGCTTTTTAGTTGTATTCCTACACTCAACTAAACTATCTTAGGGACATCATAAGCCTCATCTTATGAAGCGAGAAAAAATAATAGAATTTCTTTTTCATTGAGCCTCTTATGATAATTAGTTAGCCTGTTATGAAATTCATTTTTATATCTTATAAATTTCATAGGAGTTGATTAAAGAACAAAAAACATAAGAGTTGTCTTATAATTTTCATCACTACTCTTGATGTGAAAAACTCATAAGACAATTCTTATGAAATGAGAACTCAACATGGCAGACTATCCGCAGTAGACGATCGTTCAAAGTTTCTCATTGCAAGTTTGTTCGATGATACACCACGAAGTGAAGCAGACATCTGACCATCAAACAGAAAATATTGTATACATCTATATATTTCCTCAGATCGACCAGTTATAGGAGTAGGTTGTTCAGAAAGGTGAGTAAATTTTTCCTCTTGATAAGATTTTCTTTCCTATTTCTACTTCTAAGATCATGATTCATATTACAGAACCCTGTTGACGTTGACCAGCTCATCGATAACAACATTCAACATTTTCCCACCAGAACCAGAGGAAACCACCGACTATGAGACGACTCTTAAGAATCCCAACTCATGCGATGCAACCATCTCGACTCACGGTGAAACATCCATCTGGCAATATTGATATTAATAGACATAGAAAAAGGACAAACATTTTCGCGAAGCAAATAGTAATTAAATATTAATTTAGTCTAAATCTCATCAAACAAAACGTAATTATACCAAACACGACTTTAGGAGAATAATAAATTATTATGTTACAATGGTTTGTGGCGATTTTTTGTATTTCCTTTATTATCTCGAGCACAGCATGTATAAAAATCGTATTGAAAATAGTATGACCCTCATGTGCAAGAATGATTGATGTTCATAAGATTCCCTTATGAATTTTTTATGGGCTCTTAAAGAACTTAATATTTTCATAAGACAAGTTATGAAAATCATTCTCGGTCAAATAACACACAGTTCATAATAAAATCGAATGAAGTTTATAAGTTATTCTTATAGCAAAAAAACATAAGATATTCGTATGATTATCGCTAGTTTTCTTGGCTGAGTGTACTAATTTTCCACTCGAAATATATTGTTAATATATTCGTTACAAAGAAAACTCAGAATAAGTTTTATTTTTTCCCCAAATAATAACAATACTCCTCAATATAAGATCTACAACGAAAATAACCACAATCTTCAATGTTTGGCTCCGGCACAATAGAAAATTTTGGCTTCAGTTTGACATCCAAATCGTTTCTATCCGCACCACCCAGTTTTGGATAACTTACAGCTCATAACCAAATTCAGAATCGCTTCGCTCTCTGCGGAATTCCGCTCAGAATCGCTATCAATTTTTCCAATAAATTCATTTTTATTCTCCTTTTTTGATTTTTAACAATATTCATACATGGCAAGTGGTTGGCCGAAGAGCCCTTCAACTTTGATTTTGAATAATTTTTTTTATAGAATTGAATAGTATTTTTATAATTATATCTATTTTATCCTTTATTTGGAATTTGATTTGATTTTAAAATTTGATAACCCAACTACTATGTACACTAATATTTGCATTGAAAATTTGATAACCTAGATTGGAACTATCGTCCAAATAGCGGCCTGGTCCGAGGCTAATCAACGGGCTCTATAAACCGATCGTTGCACTCACCAAAGCGCTGAAGTGTGAATACCAACCAGACGGTGGACCTCAGATGTTCGTGTGCTGGGAGGGGTGTTGAGGATCATCATCAGGAACTTGTTTTGAACTCGTTGGAGTTTTAGATGATGAGTTTTTGCGCAGCTCTCCCAGACCGGCATGCCGTATTCGATCACGGGGAGGATGATTTGCTTGTAGACTGCAAGCTTATTTTCAGGGACGATGACGACCGACGGTTTATCAAAGGGTACAGTAGTTTCAACAAAACGTTACACTTCGTCACCGTCTTGTCAACCTGTTGACGGAAAATAGGCTTGCTGTCGAGGGTCAAGCCAAGGTAGTCGGCCTCATTGGCTCAATTCCACAGTCGTGCCATTGAGGATGTTTTTACAGTCCCAAGGCGGAACATGTTTAGGAGATTTAGAGTGGAGGAAAATGATAACATGGGTCTTCGCTGCGTTGATACAAATCTTCCAGCTGGTGAGGAACTCTGTCAGGGCATCCAGGCCTCGTTGGAGTTTTGCCACTAGCGCTGTGATCACTCTACCGTTGTAGACGATGGAGGTGTCACCTGCGAACAGAGACAGAATGGAGCCTTCTGGAGGTTCTAGCATGTTGGAGGTGACCAGATTGAAAAGCAGGGGCCCGAGGATACTGACCTGGGGGACGCCTGCGACGATGTTGTGCGCATTGGAGCTCGCTCCGCTGATTGCGACCCGGAATGTCTTTACCGACAGGTTGATGATTTGAAGATTTTCACCAGGTAGCTGGGAAGATTGTGGCGTTGCAGTTTGTACACCAGGCCATCCTGCCATACATTGTCGAATGCCTTCTCGACGTCGAGTAAGGCCATGGCGGATCTTTTAGAGATAGACTTGTTCCATCTGAGGACGTTGGTAACTCGGTTTAGTTGGTGTACGGTTGATCGACCGCGTCGTAAACCAAACTGTTCCTCGAGAAAGATGTTGAGATTTTCGGCAGACTCCAGTAACCGGTGATGAATAGCTTTTTCGACTAGCTTGGATAACCCTGAGAGAAGGCTAATGGGACGATAACTTTTGGCGGAGGAAGGATCCTTCCCAGGCTTACGGTAGGGGATGACTTTCAGGACGATGGAAACTAGCTGAGCCGGAGACATTGATTAAAGATCAGCGAAAGGTGTTCAAAGAACGGAGCACTCATGTGTTTGAGCTCGAGATTCAGAATGTTATCGAAACCTAAGGTCTTTATGTTCTTCGATGATTTGATATAGGCCGTCAATTCGCCAGCTGAAATCTCCAACTCTACCTAGAAGTCGTTGGGAATAAGATGGATGTTATTATCATGCTCGTTAACAGCTGCTTCATCTGCACTGGCGACCTTCTCAGCAGGAGTTGGTGGAATGGTCTCAAAGGTGGAAGTATTGGTATCGCTCGTCGGGGTGCAGGGTAACCGGAAAGTTCGCCTCGTTGAGAGTAGGAACACGGCTCTTTTTCGGCAGGGTCCTGGTGGAGGTCTTCTTCCTGATTTCCAAATACGCCGCTCGCTTTGGACAGTCCTTGGTTGTAGTCCGATGTTTATCGACGCAGTTGGCGCATTTGGGATCAGCAACCTCCTCCCTTCTTAGCCGTGCGGTAAGACGCGCGGCTACAAAGCAAGACCATGCTGAGGGTGGCTGGGTTCGATTCCCGGTGCCGGTCTAGGCAATTTTCGGATTGGAAATTGACTCGACTTCCCTGGGCATAAAAGTATCATCGTGTTAGCCTCAAGATTTACGAATGCAAAAATGGTAACCTGGCTTAGAAACCTCGCAATTAATAACTGTGGAAGTACTTGATGAACACTAAGCTGCGAGGCGGCTCTGTCCCAGTGTGGGAATGTAATGCAAATAAGAAGAAGAAGAACCTCCATCTTCTCGCACTCTTCGGTCTGATGGAATTCGCCACACTTGTTGCAGCTCGGCTTCATGTTGCAGTTTCTGGTGCCCTGCCGTCATGAGTGTAGTACTCATACTTGTGGACCTCGAGGAACTCCACAACGGATTGATGATGGTCTTTGTTTGCCGGCATCACTTTCACGCCCTCACTACAGAGCCGAAAAGTACAAAAGTACGTATCGGCCATACGAGGATCACTCACGACTGGATTTTGGACAAGAGGGAAAAACCAATATGTTTGTGCTGTGGAACCATCGTAACTGTTCAGCATTTGCTTATCGAGTGTCGGGAATACGAAGGGATCAGAAGAGATTTGCGAATGGAGGGAAATTCGCTAGGGAAATTCCCCAGAAGGAATTCTAAACGAACCCCAGAAGGAATTCTAAACAAATTCCAAAAGGAATTCTAAACGAATTCCAGAGGGAATTCTAAACGAATTCCAGAGGGAATTCTAAACGCATTCCGGAAGGAATTCCAAACGAATTCCAGAAGGAATTCTAAACGAACCCCAGAAGGAATTCTAAACAAATTCCCGAAAAGTGAAAAAAAAATAAAAAAAATATGAAAATGAAAAATTAAAAACAAAAACGGAATGGGTTGTGAAGCGGGAAGGGAACAGTGAAAAATTCTACACGGATTCCGGAAGGAATTCTAAACGAATTCGGAAGGAATTCTAAACGAATTCCGGAAGGAATTCTAAACGAATTCCGGAAGGAATTCTAAACGAATTCCGGAAGGAATTCTAAACGAATTCCGGAAGGAATTCTAAACGAATTCCGGAAGGAATTCTAAACGAATTCCGGAAGGAATTCTAAACGAATTCCGGAAGCAATTCTACACGAATTCCGGAAGCAATTCTACACGAATTCCGGAAGGAATCCTACACGAATTCCAGAAGGAATTCTACACGAATTCCAGAAGGAATTCTACACGAATTCTGAAAGGAATTTTACAAGAATTCTGGAAGGAATTCTACAATAATTCCGGAAGGAATTCTAAACGAATTCCGGAAAGAATTCTAAACGAATTCCGGAAAGAATTCTAAACGGATTACGGAAAGAATTCTAAACGAATTCCAGAAGGAATTCTAAACGAATTCCGGAAGGAATTCTAAACGAATTCCGGAAGGAATTCTAAACGAATTCCGGAAGGAATTCTAAACGAATTCCGGAAGGAATTCTAAACGAATTCCGGAAGGAATTCTAAACGAATTCCGGAAGGAATTCTAAACGAATTCCGGAAGGAATTCTAAATGAATTCCGGAAGGAATTCTAAACGAATTCCGGAAGGAATTCTAAACGAATTCCGGAAGGAATTCTAAACGAATTCCGGAATATTTTTAAACGAATTCCGGAAGGAATTCTAAACGAATTCCCGAAGGAATTCTAAACGAATTCCGGAAGGAATTTTAAACAAATTCCGGAAGGAATTCTAAACGAATTCCAGAAGGAATTCTGAAATTCAAGAACAGTGAAAAAAAAATTAAGAAATAAAAAAAAAATATGAAAATGAAAAATTAAAAACAAAAAAGGAATGGGTTGTGAAGCGTGAAGGGAACTTCTTCTTATTGGCATTACATCCCCACACTGGGACAGAGCCACATCGCAGCATAGTGTTCACTAAGCACTTCCACAGTTATTAACTGCGAGGTTTCTAAGCCAGGTTACCATTTTTGCATTCGTATATCATGAGGCTAGCACGATGATACTTTTATGCCCAGGGAAGTCGAGACAATTTCCAATCCGAAAATTGCCTAGACCGGGACCGGGAATCGAACCCAGCCACCCTCAGCATGGTCTTGCTTTGTAGCCGCGCGACGTAAACGAATTCCGGAAGGAATTCTAAATGAATTCCAGAAGAAATTCTAAACGAATTCCGGAAGAAATTCTAAACGAATTCCGGAAGGAATTCTAAACGAATTCTGGAAGGAATTCTAAACGAATTCCGGAAGGATTTCTAAACGAATTCCGGAAGGAATTCTAAACGAATTCCGGAGGGATTTCTAAACGAATTCCGGAAGGAATTCTAAACGAACTCCAGAAGGAATTCTAAACGAATTCCAGTAGGAATCCTAAACGAATTTTGGAAGGAATTCTACATGATTTTAGAAAGGAATTTCACACGAATTCCGGACAAAATTCAAAACGAATACCGGGAGGAACTCAACACGAATTCCGCAAAAAATTCTACACGAATTTCAAAAGGAATTCTATATGAATTATGGAAGAAATTCTATTTGAATTCCAGGAGGAATTCTAAACGAATTCCGGAAGGAATTTTAGACGAATTCCGGAAGGTATTTTACACGAATTTCTGAAGGAATTCCACACGAACTCCGAAAAAAAATTCTACAGGAATTCCAGAAGGAATTTCACACGAAGAAACCAATCAGTGGAAGTTAAAAAAAACAAAAGAAGATAGGTTTTTTTTTACGAACAGAGGCGAATGACTACCAGTGCCAGAGGGTGGCTGAAGCTTAAAACTAGAAAGAAGAAGAAGAAGAACCATCGTTTTCAGTTGTTCATATATTAATATAAAACCCAGATTAATCCACCTAGCGGTGATGGCGCCTTTCTCGCGCAAAAGGTAATAAATGTAGCCTTTACGCTTACACCTCGATGATGTACAAGAAAGGCAAAACAGTTACACCGTCTAATGTTATGATAGAAAATCTACACTAGTAGACGACAGATGGCACTGCCAAAAGTTTCTCGAATTTCCTATGTTCGAATTTTGACTTTCGGACAATTTCATAGTACTATGAAACTGAACGAAGAGCATACTTACGCCTAAATGCGTGCAACACGAGCATCTTTATAGTACGATGATACTCTTAATGGGAAGCCACGGATAAAATATTCATAGATGCAAGGCATTTTTCATAACACATTATTGTTCTATGTGACTATGTCTCATCACTATTTTAATATTATCTATTTTTGCAATTTGCAATTATTATGAAATTCAATAGTGATCAACAGCGTTTTAGTCTCTGTCGGATGCAACTTGTTGCAAGAAAATCGGTTAAGAGTTTCTATGTGAAAATTTGGCTAATGTTTTTATGGCATTTTGTGCACACACACGCACACACATACACACACACGCACACACGGACAGACAGACATTTGTTCAGCTCATCGAGCTGAGTCGAATGGTATATAACACTATGGGTCCCCGGGACTTCTATCAAAAGTTCGATTTTGGAGTGAAATGATAGCCTTTCGGTACAACTTAGTTGTACGAGAAAGGCAAAAATTGATATTCTTTTGCTGTTTTTTTCTCCCAGGGTGGGAAATGCCAACGGATTTGTGGGAGAATATTCATGACAAAATCCTGGCCAACGAAATTGTTGTTTTGATGAGTAGTAGTGACTATTATCTATCACGCATATGCGATTTTAAAGGAAATCATCGTGCTTTAGTGTTTCATGCAAAATCGCATAGTCATTTTCTATAGAAACGCTTAAGATAAAAGGCATTCTACAAAAACAACAAGGCGTGAAAGTAAGCAATATTTACGGTATCATTGATTTTAAGAACACTTACAGCTCGATAGCTGATATGGAGCAATATGATAATTTTATGGAGTACCGTTTTGACTCAAATCCTGAACATGACTCACATTCCGAACACTGGCGTTTTAGCGCCGTAAACCTGAAAATTTCATTGGTATTCAGTTCTGGGGATCAATATTACAAATGAATTCAAGATCCTATGGACAAAATTTCACGATTAAATCCAAAACGGCAATTTAAAAGCGAGTGTTCGGAATATGAGTCATGTTTGGAATTTGAATCAAAACGGTACTTATTGTTCTTAGCATACCGTGAACATTAAAACTTCGGACGCTTTAGCACTCCCTGATATATGGTCGGGGTTCTGCCAAATCGCACTAAGCTTCAATGAAAAATGTTAACATACATTTTATATTACTTCGTAAAAATCACCATTGCATTCATTTTTGCATTCAAATCTCGGACTGCAGCTGCTTTGGGTTCATTTCTCCTAAACAACGATTCAAACCTTGGGCAATTGATTACACAGTACCCAGAAGAACAATTGCAAATAACTATAAGTGGATGGCTCAGACTGTCTTTTAATTATTGCGTCGCATTGAAATAATATGCATTATATAGGAATGGAACTTTACTAAGATGGCTTATTTGATGAAACATTTCGACGAAATATTTCAAAAACAAATTCATACGAATTAAAGCGTCCGAAGTTTAAGTATGTCCGAAATTTGATTCTCCGCGGTACATCTATTCAAATAATTTGGGAAGAATCTTTTCCAGTAGGTACCCGACTAGAAGAGCATAAAAAAATTGAGCACAATTTTGATACATTGTGATGTTTATAACTTATTTTAATAAAATTTTGTTCTAAGAAGTCATTATTTTTCAAAAATTGTAACAAGGTTTTATCATAATATGATTCAAAAAATGCTTAACATCGAATTGTTCAAAAGTATAAGCAATGAAACTGGATGTAGCAAACGTCGCCCAGGAATACATATCACAACGCTAATTTAAGTGAGAAGGTTGCCTGTAATGGGCTTAGTTCAATATTTTCGAAAAAAAATCTTGTTTGGACAAAAACAATAGTTTCTGATTGATGTACACAATCTGGAGACCTCAAGACATTTTAATATAAATCAAAATATTTTAGAGATATTTTAACAACATCCTACACCGAGTCCAAATGAACTAATGAACAATCCAATGATTAAGAAAATAATGTAGTGTATGTATTACGAAGTGAACCGGCCCAGTGCCGAAAACCTCTTTAATAAAGATAATAATAATAATGTAGTGTATGCGTATTACAGCGTTTCTAATCATTATTTTTAAAAGTTTGGTGAAGGGGTTCAGTTCTTAGCGACGTATTGAACCATACAAAAACATGGCTGGCAGAATGTATTTAATATACTCGCACAGATTTTCCCAGCAATTGCAACAAAAGTTGCATTGCATATCATCATCATCATCACCATCCTGAGTCGAGTCAGCTCATGTGTGGATGACATTTCTCGCACCATTAAAGGCGACATTCAGTTCGAAAGTTCTTAATCCGAATCCGGCGACAGAGAGCTGGAGCCGAGCAATTCTGTTGTTCCCATTTTATCCGTTGGCTCGGAGAATTGATGGTAGGAACGCTATTTTTGGAATCGATTTTGTCGCCATTCCTCGTTTCGCAAACTAGGAAGAAAGCAATAACGCGTCGCATGGTCGTACTTATGTTGCTTACGGGCACTGTAGAGAGTTTCGAGTACAAATATACCAACATGATAGAAAAAAAAATTTCACAGAATGAGGTAGACCGTTGGCGGTGTTATTTTTTTTTACGGATAAATTTATTGAAGCAACTACCACTAGAAGAAGTGTTTGAACAGTGATGACATCGCGTGCTGGACGAATCATATGAGGTGGGTGGAGTGTCGGATTTTGTTGAAATTTATCGACCAGATTGGCTCTGGATATTATCGTTGGTGGCGTGTTCGAGACGAGAATAATTCAAGAGAAATCAATGAAATCATATAACATTTAAGTATGAAAAAAAAAATTAGAATTACCAAGCGAGTGATGATTTCGAAAGTTTACAAACTGGAAAAGTCAATGAAAGGGATAGGTACTGTTGCCTAATCATCCCATTTGTTAGCAATTGAAAAGCATTTGGTGATTTGCCTATAGCAAGCCATTTCTGCCACTGGCTAGCATTAAAAATTATTGCTCAAACTCAATGTTGTTAGAACAAGCATATTGTGGAATTCCTCAAAAAACACTTCAATTGTGCCACGAAAAACATGTTGTTTAAATGTTTTTTTTTCGCTACCAATCGTGACACGATTCATAATTTCCGTTGTGAATAAAATAAGTGTTGCAAAACTTCCACAAGTTTTCAGTGCAACCTAGATATTCCCCAAATGCTTACCCCGAAAAGGATGTAGAAACCAAGCAATTAAAATTGCATCACACCAATGCTCTCAGTTAGCCTCGAATGCAACACGAGATCATCTAAATCCTGCCTTCTCCACGTGGGAAAAATAGTCGAACACGAAAAAGCGAACCAGAGAAAAGAAGGTTCAATCAGCATAAATTAAGTCACGAGTTCCGAAGAGTCTGGCGCAACCCAACAGCGAACGCCACCATCGTCGTCGTCGTCATCGAAGTGTTGACCATATATTTAGAGACAGGTCTGCAACAGCGCCGGTTGAAACATACACACGGAGTGCAACCCCAAACAAAACAAAATCAGCGCCGATTCATCTGGAAAGTGAGAGTTTTTACCATGAAGCGTGCGCTGCGCACCCACCACGGCCATAGAGGCAGCACAATTCACAAGCACTCAGCAGCATACGAGATGCGATTATTCCCTGCTACTAACTATAAATTAAGAAATTAGCTGCAACATCAGCAAGAGCGCACGGTTTCAACAACCGACGCGACGACGCAAGCCGACATTGCAGCTATCCAAATGAGGCACCATTGCATAGACGGGTATTTGTGCAATCTAACTGATCAAAATTAGACTTTATGAAAACTTGTTATACAATGTGTCCACAAAAAAGATACAAGGCAACGATGTTTTATTGATTGATCTATTGATTTGTTGTTTCATACATATTTCCTCGGATATCTAGGTCTTCTACTCTATAATAACACATTTGCAAGGTTTTAAGACTATCGACAAATTATGATCAGCCTCATTAAAAATATACCCGCCGTGCATCGGGAAATTCACTCGGAGACGACGTGTTAGGGTAATTTGATGACTGCAGCATTCAGCAGAAGGAAGATTGGTTGGCCCTTCGTTCAAGTTTTTAGCGGTGTAACGATGACCACCAGCATCATCGGGAGTTTGTACAATTCGGAATCCACTTTTGGCGACAGTAACAAAGAAGTGAAAATCGACGATGGTTGCGCAATCATCGAGGTACCGTTGGCTAAAGTGCTGTTGTACCATCGGACAGGTCGTGATGGCCAGTCCCGGAAAGGGTCAGCAGCAGGAACCAGACCCGGGTTAGTAACGTGTGGGAAGGGAGCTTCCATTGCATACAGCTTATTTTTTTCACTGTTGATTGAGTAATGCGAATGAAAGCTGCGTGAGTGATCCAGTTTTGTTTGGTTGATTAACAAATGAACAGAGAACGAAAGTGGAAACTGAACAAGTATTAATGTTTTACAGCAATTGGCTTTTAGCGAGGAATGACTAATTTGGTAGCGATACGACGAAATCAGAACCGTGGGCTTTCAGTTTTGAACAGCTGGGCCTTGCATAACTTAAAAACTATATGTCGGTTGTTCCATTCTGATGAAGGACATTTTTAATAATTTCCTTTCAATTGCTTATAAATTCCTTAAAAAAACGAAATTTTGTCATATAAAAATTGGCCCAAAATTAGTATTTTCAGAAGAATTTTAGCGTATACAATTAAATTTTAGAGAAAATATCTGATTTGGTGGGTCACGTGCCCCATCGTGCCTCAGCTTAACTCCGCTAGTAATTATGATCATTTGCAAAATAAACAAAAAATCGGTCTGTACTATTTACATTACGAAAAAGTCAAATCCCGGTGAGATGCCACACATCAGGGGCAGTGTTGGAAAAAACTCAAAATCTCAAAACTCATGAACGATAGTTGAATCATCCATTTAAATCATCGTAGGTTTTCTTTTGTTCTCCTTCGTAAATTTACAGTAAATTAACGTTGAACACATAGAACATTCACTTGACTGCTACTGATGTCATCCATGCGAATTAATTATTGCCACGTCTCCATCGGACGCACGCTCGTGATACTGTTACCGATGTAAGCTTTCTTTGAACAAAAATAGTTTTAGCTCAACCTTTCCTTGGAATTTCTGGAGGAACTTCAGAAGGAATTTCTGGAGGAATTTCCGAAGGAATTCCTGGAGGAACTTTCAGAAGAATTTCTGGAGGAACTTCCGGAGGAATTCCTGGATGAACTTCCGGATGCGTTCCTGAAGGAACTTCCGGAGGAATTCCTGGAGCAACTTCCAGCTGAATTACTGTAGGAACTTCCGGAGAAATTCTTGGAGGTACTTAAAATTCCTGGGGGAACTTCCGGAGGAGCTTTCTAAGGAATTTTTGAAGGCACTTCCGAAGGCATTTCTCAAGGAACTTCCGAAGGAATTCTTGGAGGATTTTACGGAAATATTACTGCAGGAACTTCTGTAGGAACTCCTGGCGGAACTTCCGAAGGAATTCCTGTAGGAACTTTCTAATGAAATTCTGGAGGAATATTAAAAAAAAAATCCTGGAGGAATTCTTGGAGGAATTTGCGCAGGAATTCAGGAGGAACATCCAGAGGAATCCAAGAGGAAGTTCTGGAGGAGTTCCTAAAGAAACCTGCGAATGCTAGGAAGAACTTATGGAGGAATTTTCAGAGCAGCTTCAGGAAGAACTTCTGAAAGAATTCCTGGAGTAACTTCCGACAGAATCTGGAGAAACTTCCTAAATAATATCTGGAGGAATTGCCGGTGGACTCTTATTTGTGTTCTTTATCTGAATTATGTACAACATAAAGGATAGCTTCCGGAGGAATTCCTGGACGAACTTCCGGTGGACTTTTTGGAGAAACTATCGAAAGAAATTCTGGAGGACTTTCTGGAGGAATTCCTGGGAGGATCTTTCGGATTTGTTTCTTTAATGGATTAATATAATATTTGTTTAAAGATATAAACCCTTGTCAAATGGGATTCTCGATTTTTAAAAGTACACTTGGTTTACAATGATATGGAAATGCTAATATCATCTTCCAAACTTAGACGTACATGTTCCTGATAGAATTAGAGGCAAAAGTATAGAATTGATAGTTCCGTTAGGAACTGAAACCGAGCGGAGGGCAATATTTGTGATGGCACAAGGTCGTGCGGGTGGACCTTCCTTCTGCCAAACTCCCGTATGAAGGAGGAGGGAAGAATATCAGTGTGGAAGCTGATATATCTCCACTGGCAAAAGGAAGGTGGTTTGATTTGCTCATATGCCATCGCGTGCAGAGGAAACAGAACTGTGCAATAAAAATCCAATTCGACTAGATGCTGATGTCATATTAGAAATTTGGAGACAGTACTCGTCGATAGAAAAACCTTTCGCACGCGATGGCATATGAGCAAATCAAACCACCTTTCTTTTGCCAGTGGAGATATATCAGCTTCCACACTGATATTTTTGCGATAGTCACCCATACAACACTTTTTTTAAGGATTCGTCGTTTTACGATTATATCCACTTGACAAAAATCCGTAAAAAAAAACTTTGCCCCTTTTCAAAAGATAGTCTAGGTCAATTTTGGAATAACTAAGTATGGTGGGGATTCTCATCGATTTGTTTTCGGCGAAAATTGATAAAACAAAACTTTGCCAGACTGTCCGGACGTTTCGGTCGATTTACTGGCCTTCAACCATCTTCTGCGGACAAATCTTCCGGTCACTTATTTTCTAACAAACAGCCATTACATTGGAAGTAATGGAAAGTTGCATACAAGTTTATATCTGTAAAAATAATCGGATCGTTTTTTATTTGTTTGTAAATCTGATAAAATTGATCTTAATTAATTATCCTAATTTGACTGCACGGGTAATATGGCCATAAATGTCGACCCGTTCGGCCAAATGACTAATTTGACCAAACGACTCTTTCGGCCAAAAATGTTATCAGCCATATGTCCAAATTGGCTAAATTTTTTTTTTCAAGGTAATTATTCGAAATTTCCAAAAAAAAATTGTCATTTGTTAGAATACCACTTGGCCAAATAACACGTTGTGCCAAACATTGTCTGGTTGAATTCAACGTTTGGCCGAAACAGTTTTTACGTAAAAAATGACCGAATTGAGCATTTGGCCAAAATGCCGTTCGGTCGAAAATGTCGATTGACTGAACATGTGATTTGGCCGAAGAAGTCATCATTTGTTGAGCGGATCATGACCAAACATGTCAATCCATTTGACCAAATGGCCCTTTCTGCAAAACGACCAATTCAACTAAACGACTTTAGCAACCAAAGGACCATTTAGGACGTTAGCTCATTTTGGCCAAATTATATTCTCAGCAGTGTTGGTAAAAACTCGAATTCTCAAATCTCATACACGATTCAAATCAAGCACGAGGCAAACCTCATCTGACTAATGGTCCAGATAATAGTCCATGATTCGGCTTGCGATTTGCATCATTGTTTGATTTCTGCGTGTTTTTCTTCGTTAAATTCATCGGAATAACTTTCTTTACTTAAAACAATGGATAATAAATCCATACGTAAACATAAAATACGCTTCGATTAGGTTTTGCCACTTTTTGGAACTTAATCATTTTTCGACGAATGAACGAAACGATGCGATTCTGCGTGAAAAACTCATGCTCTCCCTGCAGAATCGCAAGCGAGTCAGCTTGCGCATGAGGCTTCGGTGAGTGAAATTTGAGCATGATTCTACCAACACTATTCTCAGCTAAGTGGCCATTTCTGACGAATGACCATTTCGAATAAATGGCATTATCGGGCAAATGAAATTTTCGGCCATATGGGTCTCGGCCTAATGATTCATTCGATCGGAAGCGGCATGCACTTCTCCCACGAACTGTTATTTGCAATGAAAGGTATAAAATTTGCAAGAGTACCTTGTAGGCGGCCTTCAGATCGCTTGGTAATTGCAGCATTCCATATTATTATCCTGTAAAGGGATGGAACACATCATCCATTCCGGTTCTTCGTCTGAGTCAAAAGATGACCCGCATATCAAAATTTTAAAACAACGTGTGTAATAATTAGATAATTCAATAAAAATATATATTTGACTAGTTGACTATTTGACTTTTTAATCAAAATTATAACAACATAAGTTATGTTTATTTTTACCGAAATTGCATTTTTTGTACACAGATATTAGGAAAAAATCGAAGGTTTTTTCAATCTTCATTATAAATTGAACCACGTTCAATAAACAAATGCTTTCGAGGTGGCTTGATGGCCTCATATGTCCTATCTACAAGAAGGGGGACAGACTCGATTGTACTAATTATCGAGGTATAACTCAATACCGCCTACAAGGTATTCTTCCGGATTCTGTTTAGCAGACTGCAATCGTTTGCGGAGAACTTTGTCGTCAAATATCAAAGCGGCTTTTGAGAAGGACGATCAACAACGGACCAGATGTTTGCTCTGCGGCGAATCCTTGATAAATTCCGGGATTACAACTTGCGGACTCATCATCTGTTTGTAGATTTCAAGACAGCGTACGACTCACTGAAACGGATGGATCCAAATCAAGTTAGATGGATTGAAGCAGGGCGATGCACTCTCTAAGCTGTTATTCAACATGGAAAGTGCAATTCGAAGATCTGGTGTGCAAAGAAACGGAACCACCAACAACAAGTCTTACATGCTCCTTGATTTTGCGGATGACATCGACATCATTGGTGTAGATCGCAGAACAGTAGAAGAGGCTTTTGTACCTTTTGAACGGAAAACTGAAAGAATAGGACTGATCATAAACTCTGTCAAAACTAAGTACTAAGGTGGCTGGCAGAGAACGTGGTTGATCCCGAGGTGGAAATGTATGGGACGCTATTTGAGGTTGTTGATGAGTTTATATAATCTTGGAATACTCGTCTGGTGTCTGCGCCTTCGTATTTCACGACTGACATTGTTATCAGCCGTTAGCAAGGATCCGAGGAAGACGAATTCCTCGACCACCTCGAAGGTATCCCCGTCTATCGTAACACTGCTTCCCAGGCGGGCCCTGTCGCGCTCTGTTCCGCCCACAAGCATGTACTTTGTCTTGAGGCATTCACCACCTGTCCAACTTTTGTTGCTTCACGTTTCAGGCGGGTGTACAGTTCTGCCACCTTTGCAAATGTTTGGCCGACAGTGTCCATGTCATCCGCGAAGCAAATAAATTGACTGGATCTGTTGAAAATCGTACCCTGGCTGTTACACCCGGCTCTCCGCATGACACCTTCTAGCGCAATGTTGAACAACAGGCACGAAAGTCCATCACCTTGTGTTAGTCCCCGGCGCGATTTGAACGAACTGGAGTGTTCGCCCGAAATCTTCACACAGTTTTGCACACCATCCACCGTTGCTTTGATCAGTCTGGTAAGCTTCCCAGGGAAGCTGTTCTCGTCCATAATTTTCCATAGGTCTACGCGGTCTGTACTGTCGTATGCCGCCTTGGGAAAAAACTATGTTTTTTCAATAACTCCGAAACGCAATGGCCGATAGGGCCAATTTTTAAGACGAAAAATAAGAAGGATTCCGCGTCGAATGCAATCTATTGCAAGCAAATCGGATAAGGCAAACTACAAAAAAGTGTGTCTCACATTACATACATACACACATACATACATACATACATACAGACATCATCTCAATTTTTTTTTTCCAATTTCGTTTATTTGGTAGGCTCAGGCGTGTATAACACTTTACGGAGCCACGTTTCTTTGAGATATGTACAATCGACATAATCTTATTATTAAATTAGTAAGAGAGGGAAATAAGCCAACGTACTCGTGGTGACTCGAGGTTAGGTTTACAATGTTTAAGGATGGACGGGGATTAGGATTCGGGAATCAGGGAATCATCATAATCAAGGAATTTCAGCAGCTCATCCGGTCATTTGGCGTCGGGGACGATGTGGTGTGTCGTCGTGCTCAAAGAGTGGTTCGAATGGGAGCATCTTCCGGACGGCCAGAGCTACGGCGCTCTACGGGACAGACAGACAGAGACAAAACAAAAAAAAAAAACTTTGAAGAAAAGAAAAAAAACAAAAGTATTAGACTTTTATGTCAGAGGAACAAAGAAAACTATAAATGGCTTGCATATAGACCACATCACGATCCCCCAAAACACCTCTTATCTCCTGGAAGGGTTGTTTACCTCGGGCCACTAGGGTATCCAATAATTGCTCTCTGGAGACGTCGTTTTCCGAGCAGAACCAAACTACGTGATCGATGTCATCATAACCGGCTCCGCACCTACATAAGTTGCTATCGACAAGGTTTATTCTGTACAGATGTGCGTTTAGTGAATAGTGATTGGACATAAGTCTCGACATCGTGCGAATGAAGCCTCGACTTAAGTCCGCACCTCTGAACCACGCTCGCGCAGAAACTTTAGGAACTATAGAAAATAGCCACCGTCCAAGTTCGTTGTGTGTCCAATTCCTTTGCCAACTCTGAAGAGTACTCTGACGGACTAATGGGAAAAACTCGTTGCTCGAGAATTGTCTATCATAAACCTCACCCTCCTGTGCGCCCACCTTTGCCAGTGAGTCTGCCTTCTCATTGCCGTAGATTGAGCAGTGAGAAGGGACCCAAACAAAGGTAATCTTGAATGATCTTTCGACCAAAACACGCATCTGCTCTCTTATGTTTGTAAGAAAGTAAGATGCGTGCTTAACAGGTTTCATCGACCGGAGTGCCTCGATAGAACTAAGACTATCCGAGAAGATGAAATAATGGTCTACGGGCTGATTTGAAATTATCCCCAAAGCGAAGTTAATTGCTGCCAGCTCAGCAACATAAACCGAACACGGTTCCTGAAGTTTTCGGAAGGTGGTTGAAGTTACATTGAAAACACCGAAGCCAGTGGATCCGTTAATGCGAGAACCATCAGTGAAATATCTGTTGTTGCAATTGACATGTTCATATTTTTCAGGAAAATGGAGGAATAGAAAAGATTTCGAAGATGATCTGGTATTCCTTGAATAGCATGTTTTATGGGCAGATCGTATTCAATTGAGAAACTGTCATTGGTGAAGTCAACTCGAGGGGGAGTATAACATGGAAGACAAAGATCTGACGATATGTAGTTGAGATAAACTCTTAAGAATCTTGACCGATGAACCAGTTCAAGCATATTATCGAAGTTATGTAAGACAAGTGTGTTACTTGTTCCACATTTGATTAGTATTCTTAATGAGAGCTCCCAGTAACGGTGCTTTAAAGGAGTGACTCCAGCAAGCACCTCCAGGCTCATGTTATGCGTTGAATGCATACAGCCAAGGGCAATACGCAAACAACGATATTGAATTCGTTCCAATTTGATAAGGTGGCAATCAGCTGCTGAGAGGAAGCAGAAGGAGCCGTACTCTAAAACAGAGAGAATAGTCGTTCTATAGAGTTTGATGAGGTCTTCCGGGTGAGCACCCCACCATGTTCCGGAGATAGAACGTAGAAAATGAATCCTTTTCCGGCATTTCTCTATCAAATACTCAATATGAAGTCTCCAGGTGCATTTAGAATCAAACACGACCCCAAGGTATTTAGAAGATAAAGATTGGTTGATGTCATCATTCAACAGCTTTAGTTTCAGTTGAGCAGGGTACCGCTTCTTAGTAAACACAACCAACTGAGTTTTTGCGGTGAAAACTCGATCCCCAAATGTCTGGCCCAAACAGTCAGATTATCTAGGGTACTTTGCAATGGTCCTTGCAAGACAGCTGCACTTGGACCTCTTAGAGAGACCACGGCATCATCTGCAAGTTGTCTGAGCGTGCATTGTCCTTCCAAACAATTGTCAATATCTTTAACATAGAAATTATAAAGCAAGGGACTTAAACATGAACCTTGGGGAAGACCCATGTAGCTATTTCTGGAAGTTGTCAGAGTGCCGAGTGTAAAATTCATTTGTTTTTCTGACAACAAATTGTACAAGAAATTATTCAAAATAACGGGCAATCCATTACTGTGCAGATTGTCTGACAGCACTTCTATGGAAACTGAATCAAAAGCGCCCTTAATATCCAAGAATACTGAAGCCAATTGCTCCTTGTGCGCAAAGGCCAGCTGTATATCTGAAGAGAGCAACGCTAGACAATCATTTGTTCCTTTACCTTTACGAAATCCAAACTGAGTATTTGAGAGTAATGCATTTTGTTCAACCCAATGGTCGATTCTTGAAAGGATCATTTTTTTCAATAATTTTCTCATGCATGAAAGCATGGCAATCGGTCGGTAGGAATTGTAATCAGACGCTGGTTTCCCAGGCTTTTGAATAGCTATTACTTTGACCTGTCGCCATTCAGGTGGCACAATGTTGTACTCCATGAAACAGTTGTACAGGTCAAGTAACCGTCTTTTTGCGATATCTGGGAGATTTTTAAGAAGATTGAATTTGATGTTATCGCATCCCGGAGCAGAGTTATTCGATGAAAGAAGAGACATAGAAAGTTCCAGCATTGAGAATGGCCCATCCAAAGAACCGGGATCAGTGACTGATTCTCGAAATAGCGGTTCTGCTGGTACGGAATCTGGACAGACCTTTTTTGCGAAATTGAATATCCATCGGTTGGAGTATTCTTCACTCTCGTTGGTGGAAATGCGGTTCCGCATGTTGCGGGCCGTTTTCCAAAATGTTGTCATTGAGGTTTCTCGCGATAATCCCTCGACAAAACGTCGCCAGAAGCTACGTTTTTTAGCCTTGAGAAGATTTTTGAGCTTTCTTTCAAGCCTCAAATACTCTTCAAAAAGCTCGGACCTTCCGTGTTTACGAAAGGCCTTGAAGGCATCAGATTTCTCAGAATACAACTTAGTACATTCATCATCCCATCCAGGAGTGGCTGGTCTTCTTATGACAGATGTACTTGGAACGCGTCGTTTCTGAGCTTCCAGTGCGCTTTTATGAATCAATTCGGTAAGGAATCGATACTCATCCAGTGGCGGAAGAGTATCAGTTGATTCAATACCAATTTTTACCGCCGATGCAAATTTTTGCCAGTCAATGTTCTTCGTGAGATCGAAAGGAACATTAACTGGCTCAGATTCTTGATAGCCACATTTAATGGTGGTGGCTATCGGCATATGGTCACTACCGTGGGGATCTTGGATAACCTTCCACGTGCAATCTAACGATAGTGAATTAGAACATAAAGACAGATCAATACGGCTTTGTTGACCATTTGGTCCTATTCGAGTTACTTCACCAGTGTTCAAAATATTCAAATTGAAATCGTCACACAAATCATAGAAAATAGGCGCTCTATAATCGTCATACGTTTCGCCCCATCCAATACCATGTGCGTTCATATCACCCAATATCAATACTGGAGATGAGATGAGATGAAAAATGTCGACGATTAATAGAGGCATTTGGAGGAATGTACACTGAAGCTATGCAAAGGTCTTTATTCTTCACATTTACTTGGCATGCGACGATTTCTAAGCCGGGAACAGTCGGAATGGGAATTCTGTAGAAGGAGTAGCATTTTTGATCCCCAAAAGAACGCCACCATAATGATCATCCTGATCTTGGCGAATAATGTTAAAATCGTGGAAGTTGATTTCATCTTCAGAAGAAAGCCATGTTTCACAGAGCGCAAATACATCACAATCGGAATTGCGAATCAAAACTTGAACACGTCCAATTTATTTTTAGACTATGACAGTTCCACTGCAGCACAGTGATTGTATCTTGTATGGCCGTATTATCCATCGAAAGATACAATTTCTGCAAGAAGGGGCCATGAAACAGTCAATTGCTTCAGATAACTTTCTACTGTTGGAATAAAGAGGTCAATGATTGGCCTCAATGAATCCGGAATATTGAAAAGATTCAAAAAGCGGTCCACGAGGTACTTCAAGGAAATCAATCCTCGCTTGGACGAGATTCTCTTTTCGGAAGTGCGAGTAGCATTTTCCTTTTCATTGATAATCCTAGCCGGATGTTTCTTAGGAACATCGGTTTTAGGCAATGGCGGGAATGTCTTAGAGCAGCAGGGATCTGCAGTGAAGACTGGTTGCTTCGGGTTTTTAAATAATCCCCCATTACCTTCAGATTTTGCCAAGCCTTTATGGATAACTTTTGTTTTCTTTCGGCGCGATCCCGGGGAAGACGGTTGCTTCCTCTGTTCGGGCGCGTGTACCTCGAAGAATCATCCATGTCGGCTGCGTCAGAGTCCGATTCATCAATGGAGATGGAATCATAATAGTCACTTACTTGAACGGCAGCTGAAAAAGCAGTCTTTGCGGTGGCAGTGGCGGATGTGTCTTGCGCTTTAACCATTTCCGCATAAGACTGCTTGGAGCGCTGTACCAACGAGCGCTTCACTTTTTGGGTGCGTCTTTTGTACACCGGGCAATCTTGCAAACCATGGGCAGGATCCAAACCACAATAAGCACATTTTGTGGCTTGTTGCTGGCAGGTATCCCCCGATGTCTTTGGAAACATTTGCCACAAAGTGGTTTGTTGTCACAAAACTCGGCAGTGTGGACCTAATTGTTTGCAGTTGGTACAATTAAATACCCTTGGTACAAAACAAAACGCACCGGAAACAACATATTCTCGATATCTACATATTTTGGGAGCATCGAACCGGCGAACGTTACCCGAAGCGAGCCTGACTTAGCATATACATACCTTTTTTACCATCTACTGTGGTTGCTGAATGCAATTCCTTGCAGTCCAGGATATCCACGGTAGATTGCAGGGCATTCTTTAAGCGACCTTTCCCTGCAAGCACATCCTTGCAAGTTAAGCTCGCTACGTTGATCACACCTTCTATTTCGACCTCCCGCGAGGGGACATAAACTAAATATTCAATGTTGTATGCCCTGTCGCCAGCAATTTCATTCGCCACCTGGTATGTAGGTGCGGTGATGCGTAGCTTGTTTCTGTTGATTTGATTGAATTCAAGCTTCGTAAAACGACGCGTCAAGTCTCGTTTGATGCCGAGAAAATCTAGGCTTTTCGCTTTCTGCCGAAAGTAAACAACCCAAGGGCCAGGCGAAGATGCCTGGTAAAACCGTGTGCGAACCTCTTTTGGTGGCTCACCACCTCCCATAGTCTCTGCTTCCATTCTCACCCCGAGAGGTGGAAGGACAATTCTGTCTTATACTAACTTAAAACTATTATCAAATCAGAAAAAAAATAATAAGAAAAAAAAAAACTAATTCAATTGATTTCAATCAGTCCCGCTCCAAAAGGGAGAACAATAAAACAAAATCTGCCACTTATCTGTGCTGCTGCTGTAGGTAGCAGCAGAAACAATAGCCTGCTTTACTGGCGTCGCCAGAAGCAGCTACTTCGCTCGCCGACAGTAATCGCCTTGGATCCGTAGGTAGGCACCACACAATAGACTCGCACTACCGAACAACACCCGCGATGAGACACAGCACACACGTCTGGCTCGTTCGAACTATCGGCACGGAATGATCATCTCAATTTGTCGAGCTGAGTCGATTGGTATACAACACTATGGGTCTTTTGGAGTGAAATTATAGCCTTCTGGTACAACTTTGTTGTACGAGAAAGGCAAAAACGACTTCATGAAGCAAATAATATTCACGTTTTTCTCGGAAGGTACAGTACCCTTTTGGAATATATGATCGCCGAGTCCAAGAAGAAGGGTTCGCTGGCGTCTGAAGTCGGCTTGACTGTTCACATTGTTTTGAATATGCATTGGGTTTACACGGTTGCTGGGATTGCATTCAATACCCTATAGTGACGAAAATGGAAGATGCGCAGTAGAATCGTACTGGGCCCATAACCCATTGGATATATGGGAACCCCCTCACAAAGGAAACGCAATACTAGAGTATCCCCCAACCCATGGCAGGCTACTAATTGATACTTTTGCTAAGAGCTGCAGCTCTTTCTAATCTTGAACATATCGCTTTCTAATCTTGATGTTAATAGTTAATTTCTCGTTATCGCCGACAAAGTTAATTGTGTTTAACGTAATCGCTTGTTGCGATAAAGATGAATCAAACTCAAAAATTGATTGCTGCCTGTTGAACAGAGTTGATTTTGATCGAAGCGATACAACAAAAAAATTAGGCAGACAATCCGGGTCGAACTACTTGTACTTGCGCATGTGCTGGAAAGTTTATTGTACGAATGTCGATTGGAAGGACATGAATTGGATCAAGAATTGTTTTGGAGGCACGAAGGATAGGAAGACTGACTCAATGTTGGGTGGCACGAGGAGTTTAGCAAGGCGAATATCAGCTAGTGTACACAACCTCGCTGTAGATGGGAGATGGGTAGGAAACAGGCGCCAAATAGATGTAGCTGATCTTGTACTGTAGATACTTGTCGTTTAATTAATAGAAAGCTGTTATAGCTACTGGAAAAAGTATCAGTCAGTAGCCCTCCATTGAGTGGTATAGGGAAATCTAATGTTTTTTGTGAAGGTGTTCTATTAGCTATCTCCGATATTTTCATGTATGTTCCTCTCTTACTAATTTAATAATAAGATGATATCGATTGTGCATCACAAAGAACCTTGGCTCGGTATACAAAAAAATCATGTCTGATGGGACTATGGGAGGTATAAAAATATGATATGAGTTTATCATCAAGTTGGGTTTCGCGTTCAAAACAAATAACTTTCGTAAACAGAAAAATTACACTGTTTGCGAACCGGAAATGAAACAGTATTTTTTGTCCCGGGTATCCTGGGATTTTCGGGATTTCAAAAATAATATCCCGGGAATCAAGAAATCCCGAATATTCCTAAATCCCGGGATGGAAACTTTAGTTTGAAAACATGTTTCTGAAAAAAATCTAGCTTATTACATTTCCCAGAGATTACTCCTTCTTTATTTCATGGGCAGTTCTTTAACCCGTAAATGCCCAGGACGAACTTTTAAGGTCACTCCTGACAGAATCCACGTTTCAAAGTGCTCGCGTTTTCGGGAGCAACGCGTACTCGATACGGAAGCAACGCATAACTGTCATTTTTATTTTTTCACGCATGCTGCGACGTAGCAAAGCTGAATCAACAAAAATGACAGTTGTCCGCCGCCTCCGTATCGAGTGATGTGCCCCCGAAAACGCGAGCACTTTGAAACTTGGATTCTGTCAGGAGTGACCTTAATTTTGAAAACCATTTATCTTTGAGGTTTTTAGAGGTTTTTACCCGAAATTTTCACTAAAATCAAGGGGAATTAGGACTTATATGGACACGCTGGGTTACTATCGGTTTGATATCAGGCGTAGTTGACATGGTAGACCAATTGAACTCATTTCCTGGACCATTTGGAGTACCTAGAACATCTGCGTTGGACTTATTTAACTGTTAAAGCATTTGCATGACCTCTAAGGACCTATATGGACACGTTTGGTTGCTCTCGGTTGGATACTACTCGTAATTGACCTAGTAGACCCATTTAACTCAACTCCCGGACAATTTGGAGAACCTAGAACATCTGTGTTGTACTTATTTGAATGATGAAGCATTCGCATGGGCTCTTAGGACTTATATGGACACGCTGGGTCGCTGTCGGTTTGATATCAGGCGTAGTTGACCTGGTAGACCAATTGAACTCAACTCCCGGACAATTTGGAGAACCTAGAACATCTGCGTTGTACTTATTTAAATGATGAAGCATTCGCATGGGCTCCTAGGACTTAAATGGACACGCTGGGGCGCTGTCGGTTTGGTATCAGGCGCAGTTGACCTGGTAGACCAATTGAACTCAACTCCCGGACAGTTTGGTGAACCTAGAACATCTGCGTTGGACTTATTTGACTGGTGATGCATTTGCATGACCACTAAGGACCTATATGGACACACTGGGTCGCTGTCGATTTGATATCAGTCGTAGTTGACATGGTAGACCAATTGAACTCAACTCTCGGATAATTTGGAGAACCTAGAACATCTGAGTTGGACATATTTTAATGAAACATTGTGAAACATTCGCACGGGCTCTAGGGACTTATATAGATTTGTTCACTATAAGTTCATGCTTCAGGCACATATTTTTTTTATTTATTCAGAGCTACTTCACCACAATATGCCAGATGTATTGGAGGCCTTAAAAAAGTTTTTGTTACATTATTTGAACAAATCTCATTCAATTGAATCATATTGAATAGCTCTGTGCATACGGGCTTTTAAACAGACTATTAAACCTCCAAACATGACCAGTTTCATATATCACTGCCTAAAATTACGCTTTTGGGCCACCTAGTTTTCTCAACCATAAAAAGGGGGAGGGTCCGGAGGAGGAGGGTTTGCATGTGCCCAAAAGTACGACTATTCCCCTTGTTTTTAGTGAAAATTCCGAGTAAAAACCTCTAAAAACCTCAGAGATATATGGTTTTCAAAATTAAAAGCTCGTCCTGGGCATTTACGGGTTAAACATAGCATACCCGAGCAGAAACTGCTATAGAAATATTTTCGGAATGATAACAAATCGAGTTTTTGAAATCATATTAATAACATATTTTGATACAGAATTGCAAGGGCAAAAGCCAATATCATATTTTGATAATTGAAAATAATAATAGTTGTATTCTATGAAACACTCAACCCCATATATCTTGGATAACAATCTTTCTACGTTTAGCTCATCGCGGTTTGAATCGCGAATGGTTTATAAAGATTCTGATTCGATATGAAAGTTCATACAAATTTTGTTATTTTTGTTTGGATATCATATCAAATAAATGAAAACTAGTTGAGAATTAAACTAGATATCTTTTTGTTATCAAAGCGTTGCGAGAATAAATAAATAACAACTGATCTAGTTCGCATATAATATGAGTTCGATCGAACAAGTGACTGATCAGTGTTTTGATATCACTATATGATCCAAATATTAAATTAAGATATTTTCTTTGTTTTTGCTCCATATAATTATCATCATAATGAAAACTCATTATGTAAATCAAATGAAAAATGGCCGATATCATAATAAGTTTTTTATTCTTTTCAGTGATATCAAGAAATGTTATCATTTTGTTATTTTCCATACAACATTCAGTTCCCATTCTTGATGTGATTACTATTAACTCGACCACAGTGTCACCAATATTTGATATTAGAAAGGGAAGTATCAAAATATCAAAACGTTTGTTTTAATTCTCTGCTCGGGTACACTATTAACTACAAAAAATCCCTTGAAAACCCCACAACTTACCGTGAGGTGGTTTTTAATGCACCAGGGCATTTTATACTGCCCATGATGCTCACAACAAGTAGTAATAGGTGTAAGTACTCCTGTGGTTGCAAGATTTCAAATATTCTTTTCAAAAATCTGATGTATGCATTTCTTACCTAAATATCAACCAACGATAAACTTTTAAAATTATTTAGATGCATTGAATTTACATACGTATGATTCGCTTGTACTTTTGGCGATTGGGAACAATACATACCTGGAAATAAATAAATAAAACAAATCAATAAAGTGTTCAATAGATTTATATAGATATAGATATAGATTTATATAGTCCATGATTGTTTTATTTAATGCTTCCGATGTCAGCATCAAAACAAGATTTCGTAGGTATATTGTTTGTCAAATAAAATAACTCTCTTCAAAAAAGTTCAACCCAGAAGATGTACTCAACCGGATCAGATATCGACACTGTCGCCTCTTCCAATGTGGGAAACCCACCTACTAAACTGTTTGAAGATCTCGTTTCCCACTGATGCGAATAATGTTTCAATATCGTATTTCCAGAAGGAGATCCGTTCAAGCTTATCCGTCCCCGGGCTAAACAGGAAGAACCTCTATCTTCCTAGTGACGGCACTATAACACGCAAGACACGAAACCGGTGAATCGATTGCCAGTCTGCTGTTTGACTGCATAATAACAGCTGATTATGATGGCTTGATTAAGTGCTGTCTCCGAATGGGAAACGGGGGCCCTCTTGGAGCTCGTTTGTGGTCCCGCGGTCTTCCGAGATAGACCCGTAAAGATGATATGTTCGACAGTTAATGAATTATGTCACTTAATTTTGCGGCACTATAAATTTGTAGCCCCGTAACCATTACGTGACGAACAGATAAAACAGTTTTTCTCAGATTTGTATGGAACTGATCGAAACTAAGATGTTGAGAGATCTGATTTATTTTGGAGCAATTATTTTGATTTTTGATCATGCACAGCTAGGTAGTGCTCTGAAAAAAAAAAAACAAATTAATGATAATATTACAGGGACCAAAATGAGAACACAGTAATTGATAGCTAGTTTCCATGGTGAGGTACTATTTATGCATTTGTATCTCAGGCATTTTTAGTGTTTCAATATTTGGACTGGAACGGGATTCGACCCGGATTAAATTTGCATCCACCGATCTAGCCACTGACCTACGGAAAGTCTCGCAGCATTTCGGAAGCATACGTTTTTAAAACCACGCTTTCTTCCAGTTTTGGGCTTCATGATAGTTTCGTAAGCCTTTAAAAAATTGCCATCATTCACGTAATGAATGACACCAAATTGGTGATCTCGTGAATCTTGCACGGCACATCAACCTAACCACTTTCCACAAATTAACCTCAACCAAATAGCCCTCCGGCATGATCGAGTGAATACCCCACAATTATGTTTTCATCGCATAGATCGCTACGCGAAAACAATCCGCAATTACCTAATTTACGCGTGAACATCAATGGCCCGTGTCGGGCGGTTCACTTTCACTGACAGAGAAGAAAACGCCCAAATTTGAAAAAAAAAACTATTATTTGATTATTTGAATCCCTTTTAGCATAATCGAAATGGTGCGTACATTGAATTTAATCCGATGGATCAGAATGATTACAGAGCGGTAGTTTCAGTCTGACGTTTCAAGGATGTTACAAGAAAAACGTTAGTACCATAGAGACACACTGTTACGTACTATGAAGTACTATTGGAAAAATGGCGTGTGGATGTAAAATAAAAAGTGCATGATCTTACACATTCTTCCAAATCTCTGAGATTGATCTATCAATTCTCCGCTATTATGTAAAGAGGGAGCTTACTCAGCTGTATAAAGTGTTTTACTTTTCAATAAACAATCAGCAAATGATAATGTTCACCTCCGGTTTAGGTGGAGCGCACGCGTAATAAAGGTAATAAAAAAGTGTTTAGGAAATCATAATCTGCTTCCATTCATTGTTCATTTCAACATTTTTACCTATTCACTACCTATGAAGTATCTTTGATTGAGAAAAATACCACCGGTGAGAAAGTGCAACTATGCGACGCACTCACCACGCTTCCCTTCCACCAGCTGCGATGCGAAGGTGTAGCGCGCCAACCATGACGATGGATGGTGGCGACACATTAATTACCCCGCCAAGAATGTGATCTGGCGCAACACCATAATTGTGCAATTTACTGGATTTCGTTGCGTCGTAGTCCGTCAGCCGGCGGGACCTCCCCAACCGGTTCGTCGGACAGGAACGTGATATCACAGTGGCGTCGTATTCGAGGGGGTACCACATTGCATTCGATTACACTTCTGAGGAAACACCGATGCATTCTCCTCGTGGCGATATCGATTTTTTTTTATTCGTCTGAGCCGTTTCGTTCGGATCACGCTTTTCTTTATTGCCCGGAAAAGTGAATGGGATCAACAGACGGAGGATTGGTTTTATAATGACAAGTCACAGTGGCACCACTGGGCAAAATACCCCGCTCGGCTGTTGTTTTATCTCGAGAGTGTGCCGATTATAGGTTTATGAACTCTCCCTCTTTGCTTGGACGGGGGGCTGGCAAGCAAACCAGCTTCCATAACACTCGAAAGCCGGCGGATGCCAATGAATGCTTGAGAGATGCCCACCGTCGTCGCCGTGGTCGTTGGCGAAAAAAGTGCCAATGAGATGCCGATAAACATGTTACAGCTATTCGGACCGTCGGTACTTCGTGAGATGAGGAAGTTGTTGTAATGCTTGAAACAAAAATATTGCCTAAGATTTGTCGAAAGGTGTAGAGAAACGTATCATGTTTAAAACTTAATATGATCTTTAACTAACGTGAGTTTCTTCGCGAACGATTGTTATATTTTATGCAAAATTTTATTTAGCTATTTTCGTATAAGCTTGTTTTTTTATGCCAAATGTTCTAGAAATGGATGAAACGTCGAGATCTGGTTTTATCCCGATATACATTTTTTTAAATTGGCTTCTTGAGAATTTTTTTTATGCCAAATGTCTTTCAAGAACTGATTATTGATTTCAAAGCGGCGTACGATTCAGTGAAACGGAATGAATTATGGCAAATTATGCTAGAACATGGTTTTCCGGCGAAACTGATACGGCTGATTCGTATAACGTTGGACGGATCGAAATCAAGTGTAAGGGTTGCGGATAAGATATCGACATCATTTGTTACCTTGATGCACTCTCGAATTTACTATTCAATATAGCGGTTTAGGGTCATTTGACCGAATGTCGTTTGGCCGAATGCCATTTGGCCGAAAGGGTCATTTGGCCGAACGCTATTTGGCCGAATAGTTGAAATACGCTTTCTTACGTAGTGAGAAGTGAGTAGTGACAAGTAAGAAAGAAGAAGGAAGAAATAAGAAAGAAGAAGGAAAAACGAAGAAAGAATAAAGAAGGAGGAAGAAAGAAGAATGAAGAAGAAAGAAGAAAGCAGGAAGAAGGAAGAAAGAAAAAGGAAGAAGGAAGAAGGAAAAACGAAGAAAGTAGAAGGAAAAACAAGAAGGAAAAACGAAGAAGGAAGAAGGAAGAAGGAAGAATGAAGAAGGAAGAAGGAAGAATAAAGAAGGAAAAACGAAGAAAGAAGAAGGAACAAGGAAAAACGAAGAAAGAAGGAGTAAGGAAAGAGGAAGAAGGAAGAGGAAGGAAGAAAAACTAAGGAAGAAAGAAGAGGAAAGAAGAACGAAGAAAGCAGAAAAAAGGAAGAAGGAAAAACGAAGAAAGAAGAAGGAAGAAGGAAGGAGGAAGAAGGAAGAAGAAAGAAGTAAGAAGGAGGAAGGAAGAAGGAAAAACGAAGTTTGAAGAAGAAAGAAACAAGAAGGAAGAAAGAAAGAACGAAGAGGAAGGGAGAAAAACTAAGGAAGAAAGAAGAGGAATGAAGGACGAAGAAAGCAGAAAGAAGGAAGAAGGAAGAAGGAAGAAGGAAAAAGGAAGACGAAAGAAGAAAGAAGGAAGAAGAAAGAATGAAGAAGAAAAAAGGAAGACGAAAGAAGAAAGAAGGAAGAAGGAAGGAGGAAGAAGGAAAAAGGAAGAACGAAGAAGGAAGAAGGAAAAGGAAAGAAGAAAAACTGAGGGAAAAAAAGAGGAAAGAAGGGCGAAGAAAGCAGAAAGAAGAAAGAAGGGAGAAGGAAGAAGGAAGAAAGAAGAAGGAAGGAGGAAAAAGAAAGAAGGAAGAAGGAAGAAAGAAGATAGAGGATGGAAAAAGAAAAAGAAGGAATGAGGATAAAGGACAAAAGAGGAAGGAAGGAGGAAGAAGGACTACTCGTAAACTGAGGTCAATTTTTTTTAACTATTCGGCCAAACGGCATTCGGCCAAATGGCCTGACACCAATATAGCGCTCGAGGGAGCGATTAGGAGAGCTGGTGTGCAAAGAAGCGGTACCATTATCACAAGATCGTATATGCTCCAGGGATTTACGGACGATATCGATATTATCGGGAATGAATGATCACCGTGCCGTGGAAGAGGCTTTGGTGCCTTTCACTGCCTTTTAAAGGGGAGACAGCGAGGATTGGCCTCACGATCAATACCAGCAAAACGAAGCACATGGTCGCTGGCAATCAACGTGGGTTCATTAGTGGTGGTGGTAGCGAAATGGTGCTGGATGGTGAACAATTTGAAGTGGTCGAATTTGTGTATCTTGGAACATTAGGGACGTGCGATAATGATGTTACTCGCGAGGTGAGAAGGCGTATTGCAGCTGCAAATAGGGCTTATTATGGACTTCGTAGCCAACTTAAATCCTGTAGTCTGCAAACGAAAACAAAACTCGCGCTGTATACTACTCTGATTCTTCCGGTGGCTTTATACGGCCATGAAACATGGACGTTAACCTTTTGTCTGTGCTCTGGGGTCAATATGACCCCAGGCAACTTTGAGTGGCTGCCATTTTTTTAGTTTTCAACCGATTCTCCTAATTTTTGGTAGTTTGGTAAAACTCGCCGAGATCTGTCTCCTAGGCGCAATCTCGCTTAAAAAATCTATACGCTAAAAAAAAGTATTCGCTACAGTGTATTTTTTTCAAAAAACTTGCGTTGTCTGTGCTCTGGGGTCAAATTGACCCCAAATTGAAATTGCTATAACTTTTTTAATGTTTGTCCAATTTTGGATTTTGGGGGTTGTTTCGAAAGATAATTTAATCATCTTTCAGATCGTTACCAAAGATTGAGGTGGGCGGTACATCGCTGGGAGGGGTTTTCGTATAAAAGGGTACAAAAACAGTGATTTTTCATGCTTATTTTACTTATATCTGAAAATCCTACCCATTTTGAACTGCACCTTTTCAAAAAGGTTATGCAGGAGGGCGCGTGCTTTGGCATGAGGCATTGATTAGTTTAGAGCTTGATCACTAGTTGGCGGTATATTTGAATTCATTATTTTAGACTACTCAAGTAATTCCGACTTATAGAATTTTCCTCACTGTAAATATTCTTATCGCACAAATTTGAAATTTGTAAAGATGACGTCTTTAACAAAGTGCATCTGGTGGGAATGGACTGTCATGTGACGGAATAAATAATTAGGAAATTTACAATTAGGCGGCGCTAGTGTACTTGCAATATTCTTGCATATTTGAAATATTGCTTTAGATTGAGATCCTTCATACCTACACCCAAGTTGTATTAGGCAACATTGTTCAGGATGTCCAGGACTACAAAGCGGTGCTCAATATAATGAGCACTTCTTCCAAGATGCGGCGCTAGTGAGAGCTGTTATATTTGAGTACATATATTGTTCCATGTGATATCTGATGTATTTTTGGAGCGTCGTATTTTTGGCAAACATGAATGTTGTGGTAGTGTTCATCAAAAGTTTTCTTTGTATTCAACCTGCTCCAGCGATGCTGCATATAATAGAATGAGTTCACAGAATATGTTTTAGGTCATCCAAGAAAACCCTGGAATTAAGGCATTTGGGTCTACATGCGTAACCAAAGATCAGCCAATTTGCTGCCTATTTGTAAAATTCCCAATTATTACTTCCGTCACAAGACAGTCCATTCCCACTAGACGACCTTCGATCAAGACGCCATTTTAACAAATTTTAAATTTGTGCGATAAAAATATTTACACTGAGGAGAATTCTATATATCGGAATATCTTGATTAGTCTAAAATAATGAATTCAAATATACCACCACCTGGCGGCCAAGTTCTAAACTTATCAACGCCTCATGCCAAAGCACACGCCTTCCTGCATTCTTCTTCTTCTTCTTATTGGCATTACATCCCCACACTGGGACAGAGCCGCCTCGCAGCTTAGTGTTCATTAAGCATTACCACAGTTATTAACTGCGAGGTTTCTAAGCCGGGTTACCATTTTTGCATTCGTATATCATGAGGCTAACACGATGATACTTTTATGCCCAGGGAAGTCGAGACAATTTCCAATCCGAAAATTGCCTAGACCGGAACCGGGAATCGAACCCAGCCACCCTCAGCATGATCTTGCTTTGTAGCCGCGCGTCTTACCACACGGTTAAGGAGGGCCCCTTCCTGCATAACCTTTTTAAAAAAGGTGCAGTTCAAAATGGGTAGGATTTTTGGATATAAGAAAAATAATCATGAAACAACACTGTTTTTATACCCTTGCTCACTAAAACCCCTCCCCGCGATGTACCCGCCCACCAATAGTCAATCTTTGGTTACGACCTGAAAGATGATTAAATTATCTTTCGAAACAGCCCCAAAAATCAAAAATCGGCCAAACAATAAAAAAGTTATAGTTATTTCAATTTGAGGTCAATTTGACCCCAGAGCACAGACAACGTAAGTTTTTTTTAGCACAGACAGAAGGTTAAAGGAGGCTGATCGGAGATCTTTTGGAGTGTTTGAGCGTAAGGTGCAGCGGGCAATACTCGGCGGTAAACAGGAGAACGGTATCTGGCGGCGTCGCATGAACCACGAGTTGTACCAGGTGTATAAAGGGCTGGATATTGTTAAGCTTATACACCATGGTAGACTGCGGTGGGCTAGACACGTTGATCGTATGCCGGAATAACGTCAAGCGAAGACAGGGGTGGTAGCGATGAATGTTGTTCAAAATAGTGACTTTAGTGACCAACGATGAAGAAAAAGTGACCAAACAGTGACTTTCAATTGCAGAAAAAGTGACCAAATAGTGACTTTTGTATGAAGTTTTGAGCCGGGTATAGAACTACAAGTTGCATTAGCATTGTTATGGTATAATTCGTAGATTGCAAACTAGTGTGTTATTTTTGAAATCCTTATGTAGAATGCTATCAGAAATCAAGAAAAGGCAAAAACAACAGAAGCATGATGATTACTGATATTGAATCGTAAGAAGGGAGAGGATGGAAGCAAGAGGCCAGCTTCTGCGACACTCTCATGAGTACCACGGATTTAGATATTGAGGATGACATTCGTTGGATCAGCCAGAAGCTAGCAATGCGACCATGGTACCTCATATTAAGTAACACACCACGAGAAGGTATCTACCCAGCGTAAACGGGTACTGGTAGAGAGTTACATTTTGTATCACAAAATTATGTGGATGATTACAACAACATTTGTTGTTTAATATGAGCTCGAAGTTTTCTGTACAACAGCTAAAGAATGATATAAATTTATCTAACTGATTCCTAGACTATTTGGACTCACAAACCTTATAAATAATTGGTAGGACCATTTGTTTGAAAAAAATACATAGTAATTAAAATAATGAAGAAATTTTTAAAATACGATTTTACCTGTTATTAAACTATGTTTTAATAACAAATTTAAATGAAGTTTTTGATATTTTGAACTTGACGTGGCATTCTGAGGAAAATTTTGAAAATCCAATAAAACCATGGTATCTTATTAGAAATCCAAAAATTCTAATAAACTTTAATTTCTAAACGGCACACTTTAGTATTAAAGTCAATTAAAAATGGGTGGCCAAATAATCTCGAGTTAAAAAAATCTTTTAAATCCAATAAAGATTTTTGTTTTGTTTTAGATTTTAAAAATCCGACCAATTTATTCACCTCCACATTAGTTTTTGGGTATCTTTTCTTAATTGTTAATAAATAGAATCACTTCTTCTTCTACATTTTTTTTTTTCGAGACTTATCTCGAAGGGTCGCAAGGCGGATTTAACAATCATAAATGGATTTAACAACCATTTAACATCGACGCCCTTATCGCTCATTATAATCAAGAAACATCAAACATCATTGTCATGTGATGAAACTGAAGGTATCAACGCTCACCAGCAGACTTCGTGGTTCTGGTACCAAAACTCCTAAATTCTGTATTCTGTACGATTTTCACATCACACTTGGAACTTCTTGGGTGCATATTTCCCAAATTTAATATATTGCTACCAGATCCACATTTGATTTGATTGATCATGGGTATGATGACCGTGCATTTTGTAGTTCCTACTCCGTGATTGACCAGAACAATCGCAATTGCACAGGGAACCAATGGGTGGAAGCATGGGATTTGCTCTCCAACCTCAATGTACACAGTCCGAGATTCTTGTATTTTAAATGGTCGATAACTGTAAGCCGAGAACGCCTCTGGACTCGCCACGAGTTCATGTGAAATTTTATTGAAATCTAGGGGTTTTCATGGCATAGGTTCGTCTTGATTAACGGGTTGTTGCTAATTTGGTAGTGATGGAAATGTGGTATATGTAAATTGGGCGCCAGAAACGAGCTTTGTCGTTCAGATATCGAACCGCCAGAACTAGTTAATCTATAAGGTAGAAGATAGAAATAAAATGGGCCTGGGATTGAACCCACGCGTAAGAGGCAGAAGTGGTAGCCCGTTAACACATTTTATTTGGTTGATCATAATAGGTACAAATAATTTTTATTTTTACAACAGGCAATCCAAAAATAGTGACTTTAGTGACCATTTTCCGAAAAATAGTGACTTTAGTGACTTTTGGATGCGAATAGTGGCTTTTTAGTGACTAGACTCAAAATAGTGACCAAGTCACTAAAATGTGACTCGCTACCAGGACTGCGAAGATAATATTTAGTAGAGAACCCGGAAGACGCCGCAGGCTCTATGGAAGGCCGCGTACAAGATGGCTTTTTGCAGTTGAAGAGGACCTGTTGGCGCTCAATGTAATAATCTCTATACCCTTAAAAACCCAATTGCCCCAATCTACTCCATGATCGTAAGCATCTGACTGGAGTCATTGTTTAATAAAAATTAATGGGATTTTTAGCGTGTACATTCAAAACAGATCGCTAATATCAAACTTCATTCACTTGCTTTTTTGTATAATTAAATCACGGAACAGTAACATCTTATATAGGTAAATATCATGCAAAACATCTTGCTTTGAATTCGAATCACATAAATGAAGACGATTTAAAAAAAACTTTTTAAAAAATTTGAAGTTGTTTCTCTTGTCGAACGCAAACTATCTAACGATATAGACGCATTGCCAAAATGCGCATACCAGCACAAATTTTGCACTTAACCATCAGGGTTCCTATACGCCCACAAGAACGTATCATTTGCGCTTTCAATTGATTGGCAGCTCTCTTGCCTGATTTGCAATCATATCTCAAAACGAAAACAATGCTGGGTGCTCTTACGTTATAATCGCGCAACTGTTTTGCATTGAATGATACTGAATTCCACTGCTTGCAGACGGATACAAAGATACAACAGAATCTGTACACACGTGATTGACTGCGTTGATTTCTTGTTTTGTACAAAGTCGTTTCGCCTCAATTTTGCTAATGATTTATTGAGCCTAAGCGGCTGGGAGAAGAATGAATACATTCGCTAGTCAGCAGTTTTGGTAGCGCAGTGCCCATATGGTAACGAACCACACGTCTACTGAAAATGCCTTGAAAAACAAATACGGAAATTCATGGTTTTACAGCAAAGCGCGTTGCTGTAGACATTCATCATCTGCATATGGAAGGGTTATCACACACCGTTAATATCTGTCATATTTCATGACATAACAATCGCCAATCGCCACACTTCCGCATATTCAAGAGCTACGATAACCAGTCACTTGTGTGCATTTCAATTAGAAAGCGGATATCTGTTCTTCGTCGCGGACGCCATTTGTTTCTTCATTACTTGACACCTTATCGAAATTGAAAGTTTGCTTGTAAAAGTGTAATCGAATCAGACAGGTGACACCACCGTGGATCGTGCCGTGGCCGTAGTGCTGCTCACCGTTGGATGCCTCCCCACTGAATAGCCCCATCAAGATAACCGGAGAGCCTCGATGACGACCACCACAGCAGTGTACACATAGCTATAGTTGCATTAAATCGTTTCACTAAATTTCAAATGACAAGGCATTTTATTTCGAACAAATGATATTGAATTTTGTCCGTACGTGGCGATCGTCAACGTTAGTTAGCTAGTGGACAAACTCTCCGCTTCATGATCGTCTCGAACCGATCTTGATGATGTTATTGTCGCTAGGTAAAAGGCAGTCATGGTTCCCTTTCACTTTGAATGCAACGTTTCGCTCCTAAGGTGTTGCTCTTTGTTTGATCGGGAATGCAGCAAAAGGGATTCCAAGTTACCCGAAGGCAGTTGATTGCCAACCAATGTTGAATGAAACAACTAACGAGGTCACAATTTACGACCCATGACTAACTGAATCCCCACCCGATAGAAATGGGATCTTGCTGATCTGAATGTCCCCTTCCGTACACAAACGCCTAGAAGGACCTACATCGAAGAGCGCTTGGCTATTGAATGCAACTTTCCCCCCTTGATGGCAGAGCAGCTGTCAACTGGAAAATTAAAACCTGTAAAAAATCGGCAACCATCGAACCAAGTGTACCGGAAGGTATTTTCTTAATCGGTTCGATTAACTACCGTTTCTAGACGACGGGGATGACAAACGATGACTATTTCACGCGCCGTTCCGCGGTGCGCTGTGTTGCGCTCGATGGCCAATCCAAAGTCCAATTTTTATGTGTCTTTGGGCTTAAAAGAAGTAAAAAGTACCCTCGAAACTGCTGCCGGTAAAACAAACGAGCGGATCAAAGCAAATATTGGTTTTCGTCTTTTTACGGTTAGCGGGTGTCGGTCATTTGAATCGCTTCGTGTGATCTAAGATTCAAGCGTAGCTCGCGAGTTGATTTTGGAACCAGGTAAAGGTGTAGAGTGTAGTACCTGGCGGCGGATGACCCACGATTGGGTCATCGATATGCGTCGATTGTGGTGATCTCATGGTTGGTGTTCCAATCGACAATAATAGCACAGACAAACAGACATAACACATTGAACATTTACCCATCAAATTCATCGTCGTTCAAACACTAACGACATCTGTTGATTTCAGTTAGTTGGGCGAATCACGAACCAGGTGGCGGTAGTGAGCAAACGTCAAACTCGAGCAAAAACGATGCGCGCGCCACAAGTGATCGATTGGCCAACTAATGATTATTTGAATTGACCAGTAAATCAGGGAACGATGGAAATTTGACGAGTGTTATGTCTGTTTGTCTGTGATAATAGTATGGAAAATTATGCGAGTCGAATTATGTATATCTAAATATTTAAAGACATTATGTGACCTTGAAAGTTATTGAATATATTTTGTGCACAGTGTTTTGAATTGAGAAAGACAAGACAAGAGTCACGATGCGATGGGTTGGGATAGCGTATAGTGAGAAGCTACTTATCACAAAAAATCTCAGAATGGGGACATACATTTTATGATAATTCAAATTCGAAATAGCTCTAAATATGGGGGACAATCTCAGGACCAGAGGACGCTAATCGAGCTATTATCATTTTTTTCATACTGACAGTGCCGCAAAAAGATGATTGATTCGTTTTCTTCCATTTTTTGTATTTTTATGTTAAGTTTGTGTGGAATCTTCGACTACACGTATCCCCGTAACCTTTGGGTGGTGTGTTACGGTGTAAGATCTACCACGTTCATATTGTCAGCTACTGGCATATCCTGATCCAACGAATATCTTCCCCAATATCCAACTCCGTGATACTTATGATGGTGTCGCTGAGTCGGGGGCCTCTCGTTAAATTAGTACACCCGATTCTTTTTTTACACGGATTATTTTCGCACGGATTTTTTTACACGGCTTTTTTTACACGGATTCTTGAAATAACACGGATTTTTTTTTGCACGGTTTCTCGAAATAGCACGGATTTTTTTTTACACGGATTCTCGAAATAACACGGATTATTTTCACACGGCATGCATCCCCCGTGTAAAAAAAGAATCGGGTGTACTACATCAACACTTCCTTCCCCTCCCAAGTGACGGTGAAGATGGGCGTGGCCAGGAGTAGTAATCCTCATGCTTTCGTGATTTTTATCCTTGATTGAAATTAAGCACCACACCCACCTTGATTTCTGGTAGCAATTTGGATAAGGATTTCAAAAGAAAAACATGAGTATCACTAGTGTCCAATCTACGAAGTACACCGTAACTATGCTGCTATGCTAATCTCCAAGTGACTACACGTAGGAAATCGTTACAGTTTTATATCCAATACGGGGTACAGGTTTCATCATCTTTCTAATTACGGTGAAGATCAGCTTGACCGAAAGTAGTAATTCTCATGCTTTTGTTTTATTGTCTTAGACTAAAATCATGATTGTTGAGTATATGAGTAGGATGAGTGTCCAATCAACGAATCACAATATAACAATGCTTATACTTATTATCTTATGTTATTATTATTCTTATTCAATAATTTATGGCTCCAAATTCCAACTGGTATTTGACCTGCTTTTCAACTTAGTATTCTATTGGCATTCCCTCAGTTATTAATTGAAAATTTTTCTATGCCCGCTATTGCATGAGTATGTATCTTGTGCTTTTTTTCCTCAGCAATGGAGGGGGAATCTGCTCAACAGACATCCTGGGTTGTCCAGGAAGTGCGGGGTTAGGGATCACCTCCAACAGTAAACGAGGGAGGCAGGACTACATCCCCGACCCGCTAAACCGTTTCCATTCCCGCCAAGCCCATAGTCCCTTCGGTACAACCAGAAAGTAATGCTTCAAAGGGGGGCCAGTGCACAACGCACCCTCGAGGTTAGCTGCGTGTCCTTGCAGCACCGAACATCGTAACTCGCTTTTTTAGAAGAACACCATGGTATCGTGCCAGCGCGTTGCCGGTTTTCCAGGTGGCCTTACCACGCCCTATGTCCTCGGAAGGTGGGAAGGGTCGACTTCGCACCTGCTTCCCTCTGCACGACTGGTATCAATAATGATGATGCCGCGTACACCCCAAATTGACCTTTCTGCGATATGGCCTATTCGCCAGCACACAGAGGGACTTGCCAACGCGGTGCCTACGCCTGCCCCAGCCTTGACGAGGACCCCTTTCCGTCCTCGGGCTCGGAACCCGCCCGGTTGACCGACGCCGCGAAAGCGGCGATACCATGTTGTTCTTCGCGCGGTCACTTGTTCGATAAAAGGATCGAGTTCGACCACAGAGCATGACCACCGGTATGACCCATGAAGCCGACTCCGATCCCTTGGACCACCTCTTATTTGCGCCTGAACTAGCCATCCTTGAGTCCACGCGCCACCTTCTGTGTAGTTCCGAGACGATTTGGGCGATAGCCGATAAAACGGCGTTCCAGCCAACTTCATCTTTACACATCCTCCGAACTAGGTTGTCCGGGGTAGTGTCCAGACCACATGTGGCAAGCATGTGGTCACGCATTGCGCGAAAACGTGAGCACACGAACAACGCGTGTTCCGCCGTTTCCTCTAAACCTGCGCACACCAAACACTCGGGCGAGGCCGAGCAAGCCAGCTGCGCTACCTGCACTGTGATTTTGCAGCACGCTTAAACGCCGGGCACATCGAACCCCCCATGGGGTGCTTGCTGTTCACAGCTTTGCTGGAACAAATCAAACAATTGGGAGGGTTCGTGCAGCATTGTGCCTTATGTCCCTCCAATCCGCATCGTCGGCAGAGATTGCTTCTGTCAGGGCCTTTGCAGTCCCATTGCTTGTGCCCCGGTTCCAGGCACTTGAAGCAAACTTCGGGTTGCTCGTATATGCCCACAGGGCATACCGACCATCCCACCTTGACGCTCCCTAACTTGACTACCTTGGAGGCGTCCGCTGCAGATAGCCGAACCAATGCTACCTGCGTCCCTGCCGGACCTTTCCGTAGCCGAACGGCTGCGGTGGGCGTCTCCACTTCACACTGTCGCCGCAGTGCCATGACGAGCTCTTCGACTTCGGTGATCTCGTCCAGGTCTTTAACCCTTAGATTCACCTCCGTCGTGAGTGCCCTCACCTTGACCGTCTCGCCTAGGACTTCCTCCGCCAACTCCTTTTGCGAGACGCCCCGCTTCAGCTCGAGGATCGTCTCGCCCATCAGTGTACGTCTTATTCGACGTACGTCGGCGCCGAGTTCACCGAGCTTGACGTCACTCCTCATCGCCTTCAAGACGTCCGAGTACTTAGCCTCGTCCGCCGTGATGACTAGGGCATCGCCCCTGGAGCGATTGGCGCCTACCCTAGACATCTTGCTACCCTCATTCGCATGGGCCTTCTTTTCGGCCCTTGACGTCTTCGGTTTCCTCTTGTTCTTGACCAGGGTCCAGGAGGCGTCATCCCCCTCTATTTCCCTGGTCTGGTGCGGCTGAGAACTCTCAGCCTGCCGTAACCCCTTACCACCGTCTTTCCTGGTTGGACGGACCTTTCCAGGTCCTTCCTCCCCCGGTTTTGGAGGTACCTGGCCGGGGTTCAGCTTCCCAGCCCCACTACCCTTGTTCGGGGTAGTAACCCTCCGCGTTTTGGAGCGGCCCTCAGGGAGCTCATCCCCTGGAGACTGTCTCCCCCGTTTTTGTGTCTGCTCCGTTTGAGCAGTCACCCCCGACGTACCCGCAAATACTTGAGCCTCAGTCTGGGTAGACTTTGGTACCACCACCGATTCGACCTTGCCCGAGTCCGCGAATCCTTGGGCCTCAGTCTGGGTAGACCTCGACTCCACCGATTTCACGGGTTTACACTTGTATGTATCTTGTGTGGCAAGTACAATTGACACACTATACCCAGGGAGTCGAGAATGTTTCGCACCCGAAAATATGATAGACCGGGACCGAAAATTGTGGGCTTTGTGGACGTGCGGTTAGCGACGTCAATCATCTAGACGCATGGGCAATGGAGCGTGGGTTCGATTCCCGTCCCGGTAAGGAGGAAACATTTCGTGATCGAAAAATTCCCCACTGGTCCACTGGGTGTTATATGTCCTGTCCGTTGTCTAGGTGTTAAGTGTTCTGTACGACCTCTGGTCAAAGACGGTGCTCCTGTCTTTTCAAAATCCAACTCGCTATTATACGGATTGGCCATTCTATTCCTCTGTTCGCAAGGCTAACTGGAGACTCCAAACATATCATATGACTGAATATGTCATTTGAACGAACAGGTTCTACGGTAGAAAAGGTCATTTTTGCCAAACAGGTCACTTGGTCGAACAGCAATTTGGCCGAACGGGTCAGACGTTCGATGAAATGTAATTTAACTGAGCGGAAAGTGTCATTTGGAAGTAAATGTCAGTTGGCCAAACGACCAAACGGAATAAACCGAACATGTTGTTGGTGTCGGTTAGTGCCAATTAGCCGGTTAGGTCTAGACCAAATAAAAACAAACACATTACAAAACAAATGGAGCAAAAATCACAGCTAAAAGCAGGAGTCTCCATCATCTTTAACTGGCGAACTGGCGAATGCTGATCTTTTTTTTTTTCAAGTAACAATATACCTCCGAAACCGACACAATAAGCTATTTTACAAAAGTTTTATACTAGCATTCTTTGGCCCTCCAAGCATCAGTTCATGAGGTCTCACGACAATATTTCTTGATATAATTACATTTCTGATGGAGATAGGAACAGTCCATTTTCAAGCAGAACCGGCGGGGTGTGGGTACGATCGACACCCTGTGAGGGTTAAACCCCACACACACAAAGTCAGGACGGAATTGAACATCAAAAAAACTTCAAATAATGTTATAACACGATTGAAAATGTTTAAAGACAAGCTGTTAGATATTTCTGTTTGAAATTCATGTTTAGGGGTCACTCATAAACGATGGTTAAATAAAATGTGTATATTTAAAACCATCACCGCATATCATATCTTCTTAAGTTACTTTGATGGTTTGGCGATGGCGGATGGCGAAACATAAAGTATGTGAATGTGAGTAATGTATTTACTAACTAAGGTAAAGGTAAATATTGATCTACATTTGAATATGATTTAAAAATATATATTGGCGCTTTTGATTCTTCCTCAATTTTACCCCCTAGACCAGACCTAGACATTTTTCTTGACATGTACCCTTCGTACCTTTTGTAGGAACCCCCTATGTTTTTTGTTGCTGTAAATGAAAATAAGCGTAAGAAATATATGAAATAATATAAGATATATGAAAAATGGACCTGATGATTGGCTCTCCATAAAGTCGGCTGAAATAATCATAAATCCGTGAAACTTCCCAATTCAAATTAAGTTTATACATCGAGCTTCCTACAGGACTTTCATGGCTATTGAAGGCTTCCGTGTCTGAAACGAGCCTTCCGAGCCTCTTCTTTTTCTTCTTCTTCTTATTGGCATTACATCCCCACACTGGGACATAGCCGCCTCGCAGCTTAGTGTTCATTAAGCACTTCCACAGTTATTAACTGCGTGGTTTCTAAGCCAAGTTACCATTTTTGCATTCGTATATCATGAGGCTAACACGGTGATACTTTTATGCCCAGGGAAGATTTCCAAACCGAAAACTGTCTAGCCCGCCGTCAGGAATCGAACCCAGCCACCCTCAGCAGTAGCCGCGTGTCTTACCGCACAGCTAAGGAGGGCCCCCACCCTCTTGGAAGGCGGTTTTCGAGCTACATAAAAGGAGACTTCTGAGCATCTTGAAAAGACGCCTCTGAGCCTCTTGGAAATAGGCTTCCAAGCCTCTTGGAAATAGAATTCCAAACGAGGAAACGGGGCATCTTGAAAGCAGGCTTCTTAGGCTCTTGGGTGAAGGCTTCCGAGCTTCTTGAAAAGAGTTTTCCGAGCCTCTTGAAAGAAGGCTTCCGAGCCCCTTAAAAGAAGGCTTTCTAGCCTCTTGAAATGAGACATCCGAGCCTCTTGAAAGGGGGCTTCCGAGCCTTTTGAAGGGAGGCTTCTATGTATCTTGAAAGCATCTGATCCTGTTGAAAGTGTGCTTCCAAGCCTTTTGGAAAAAGAGTTTCGATCCTCTTGAAGGAAGGCTTCCAAGCCTCTTGAAAGGAGGTGTCTGAGTATCATAAAGGACGCTTCTGAGTCTCTTGAAAGTACGCTTCCAAGCCTCTTGAAAGAAGAATTTCGAGCCTTTTAACCCTTTCAGGCCCACGGGGTCATATATGACCCCAACAGAAAAATGGATATATAAAATCGCACGATAGATAAAAGTCAACACTCTCAAATTAACTCCTCTATCAGGGAAAAAATATCAGGCATGGGCGATCAAGGCCCTACGACAACCCAGAACGACATGAACACGCTGAAGTTACGAAAGAGAAAAATTTAGGTGTATTGGCAGCGGATTGTATTGTTTCAAAATAAGATTTTTATTCAAACGTATCCGTAGAGTTACTGTGATGTACAATAAACTATTTTTTAAATTCCTTGGACGTCCTAGGCCATCCAAACATTCCTTGATTTTAGGACTTGAAATCTACAGCCAAAAGAAAATCGTTTTTCAGTACTGAAAGCTTCAATATGCATTCAATTATATCCATTACACCTCCCGGAAGGCCAACGGATATAGTAGGATAGTTTTGAGATATTATAGGCAATTAAAAGTGTCCTTGAGTTCGTGACTTGAGATCTACAGCTGCTTAGAAGCTCTTTTCAATACTCAAAGCTTCAATATCCGTTCAATTATATCCATTACACCTCCTGGGAGGTCAACGGATATGGTAAGATAGTTATGAGATATTCTGAGCAATCCAAACTGTCATTGAGTTCGAGACTTGAGATCTACAGCTGCTTAGAAGTGTTTTTTGGTACTCAAAGCTTCAATTTTCGTTCAATTATATCCATTACATCTCCCGGCAGGTCAACTACTCAAGTACAAAGTACAAAGTATAAAAGTACTCAGTATCCGTTCAATTATATCCATTACACCTCCCGGGAGGTCAACGGATTTGGTAGGATTGTTTTGAGATATTCTGAGCAATCTGAAGTGTCCTTGAGTTCAGGACTTGATATGTACAGCTGCTTAGAAGCGCTTTTCGATACTTAAAGCTTCAATATTCGTTCAATTATATCCATTACACCTCCCGGGAGGTCAACGGATATGGTAAGATAGTTATGAGTTATTCTGGGCAATCCAAACTGTCATTGAGTTCGAGACTTCAGATCTACAACTGTTTAGAAATTCTTATCGTTATTCAAAGCTTCAATATGAATTCCATTATATCCATTACACTTCCCGGGAGGTTAAGCTTAGTTTTAAGATATTCTGGACAATCCAAATTGTCTTTGAGATCGGGATTTTAGATCTACAGCTGCAAAAAAAATCTATTGAAATGTTGGCGCTGGTATATTCAGCTGTAATAATCAAATACAAATAGTTACTTTGAGAAAATTTGAAATGTTTGTGTCGATATATTAGAGCTTTGACTGCGGATACCCATTACCCATGCTCATTAGCACTATATTTTGCCTTTTCGGCAATATAAAGCTATTTAAGCCAGGCTCTATAAGCCAGTAAAAAGCATGCTCGCACTGTGACAGCGTTATAGTCGTACGTACGGATTTTTCAAATGCTTACGGTTAACTGGAAAATGTACTGCTGTGCCTGTAGATCGCATGTTCTGAACTCAAAGACGGTTTTGATGACCCAGGATATCCCAAAATCATCTAAACATGTCCCTTGGTTTTCAGGAATGTACTATGGATATGGATGAATACATATCCAAACTTAATGCGACGAAAAAAGCTAAAGTGGGGGCTGTAGATTGCAAGTACTGAACTCAAGGACGGTTTAGATAACCCAGGATGTCTCAAAACCATCTTACCTTGTCTTCTGGTTTTCTGGAACATGTTATGGATATAGTTGAATACATATCCAAGCTTGGAGCGACGAAAAAATTAGAGTGGTGGTTGTAGATCGCATGTTCTGACTTCAAGGATAGTTTGGATGACCCAGGATATCTCAAAACCATCTAACTATGTCTCTTGATCTTCAAAAATATATTATGGATATAGTTGAATACATATCCAAGCTTGGAGCGACGAAAAAAGCTAGAGTGGTGGCTGTAGATCGCAAGTTCTGAACTCAAGAACGGTTTGGATGACCCGGGATATCCCAAACCATCTGACCATGTCTCATGGTCTTCTGGAGTATGTTATGGATATTAGACCTCTTCATATTTTCAAAAAGTATCAAAAATTCAACCGGTCAGCCCAGAATCACAATTCTTATGCTAAAATAAGTCTCCTGTCAAATTTTCAGCTAATTCGGATAAAATTTCGAGGTGACTCAAGTCGATTTAGTGTTTTTGGATTATTTTTAATTTTGGAAAGAAATCTAACAAGAGATATAAACGTCGAAAACTATCGCAACAACCTCTATACGGAAGCTTTCGGTGTGCTCTACAAGTCTTGTGAACATTGCGATTCGTTCCGTTCACGTTTTGTCCATGTTAAAGTGATTTTCAAGCATAAGTGCATAAAAATACTGTTTCCCCCAAACGTCGTTGTTCTACAAAATTCTTGAATTTAAGACAAATGATTGCTAATTTATTATATTATTATTCCTATTTTTGCCCTGCCCTTTTGATCTTTCGTCTCACAGCCTTTTATTCATTGTGCTCGTTGCGGAGGGCAGGATTCAATAGGCTTTGATTTGCGGATAGCCATGCATCAGGGATTGAATCCAAGAGAGAATGATAAAATCTCTCGCTTATGATCTCTGTATACCTTTACGATATGTAGCATACCGTGAGCTGTAATGATAAAGAACTGATTCGCGGAACTATTCCCCGATAATATCTTCTTCTTCTTATTGGCATTATATTCCCACACTGGGACAGAGCCGCCTCGCAGCTTAGTGTTCATTAAGCACTTCCACAGTTATTAACTGCGAGGTTTCTACGCCAAGTTACCATTTTTGCATTCGTATATCATGAGGCTAACACGATGGTACTTTTATGCCCAGGGAAGTCGAGACAATTTCCAATCCGAAAATTGCCTAGACCGGCACCGGGAATCGAACCCAGCCACCCTCAGCATGGTTTTGCTTTGTAGCCGCGCTTCCTTCGGGAATTCCTCCGGAAGTTCCTTTGGGAATTCCTCCGGAAGTTCCTTTGGGAATTCCTCCGGAAGTTCCTTTGGGAATTCCTCCGGAAGTTATTTCGGGAATTCCTCCGGAAGTTCCTTCGAGAATTCCTCCGGAAGTTCCTTCAAGAATTCCTCCGGAAGTTCCTTCGGGAATTCCTCCGGAAGTTCCTTCGGGAATTCCTCCGGAAGTTCCTTCGGGAATTCCTCCGGAAGTTCCTTCGGGAATTCCTCCGGAAGTTCCTTCGGGAATTCCTCCGGAAGTTCCTTCGGGAAGTCCTCCGGAAGTTCCTTCGGGAATTCCTCCGGAAATTCCTTCGGAATTCCTCCGGAAGTTCCCCTTCGGGAATTCCTCCGGAAGTTCCCCTTCGGGAATTCCTCCGGAAGTTCCTTCGGGAATTCCTCCGGAAGTTCCTTCGGGAATTCCTCCGGAAGTTCCTTCGGGAATTCCTCCGGAAGTTCCTTCGGGAATTCCTCCGGAAGTTCCTTCGGGAATTCTTCCGGAAGTTCCTTCGGGAAATCCTCCGGAAGTTCCTTCGGGAATTCCTCTGGAAGTTCGTTCAGGAATTCCTCCGAAAGTTCCTTCAGGAAATCCTCCGGAAGTTCCTTCAGGAAATCCTCCGGAAGTTCCTTCTGGAATTCCTCCGGAAGTTCCTTCGGGAATTCCTCCTGAAGTTCCTTCGGGAATTCCTCCGGAACTTCCTTCGGGAATTCCTCCGGAAGTTCCTTCGGGAATTCCTCCGGAAGTTCCTTCGGGAATGCCTCCGGAAGTTCCTCCGGGAAATTCTCCGGAAGTTAATCCGGGAAATTCCTCCGGGAATTCCTCCGGGAATTCCTCCGGAAGTTCCTCCAGGAATTCCTCCGGAAGTTCCTCCGGGAATTCCTCCGGAAGTTCCTCCGGAAGTTCCTCCGGAAGTTCCTCGTTCCTCCGAGAATTCCTCCGGAAGTAACTTCGGCAATTTTTTCCGGAAGTTCCTCGTTCCTCCGAGAATTCCTCCGGAAGTTCCTCCGGGAATTCGTCCGGAAGCTCCTCCGGGAATTCCTCTGGAAGTTCCTCCGGGAATTCCTCCGGAAGTTCCTCCGGGAATTCCTCCGGAAGTTCCTCCGGGAATTCCTCCGGAAGTTCCTCCGGGAATTCATCCGGAAGTTCCTCCAGAAGTTCCTCCAGAAGTTCCTCCGGAAGTTCCTCCGGGAATTCCTCCGGAAGTTCCTCCGGGAATTCCTCCGGAAGTTCCGCCGGAGTTCCCTCCGGGAAGTTCCTCCGGGAATTCCTCCGGAAGTTCCTCCGGGAATTCCTCCGGAAGTTCCTCCGGGAATTCCTCCGGAAGTTCCTCCGGGAATTCCTCCGGAAGTTCCTCCGGGAATTCCTCCGGAAGTTCCTCCGGGAATTCCTCCGGGAATTCCTCCGGAAGATCCTCCGGAAAATCCTCCATTTGAGTTGCATAATGGTCATTGAAGCACCCATTCTGTTGGTATGGAAAAGTAGGCCGTTTTATCACTCAAATGACAACTGTAAACCAGGTTTTATGATCAGGAATTGCAAAAACTTGTTTTCATGGCTTGTAATGATTCGAAGCAGTTTTTCCTTCTCTTTTATCGCTGTTCGTTTTCTAATTAGAGCGATTTCTGCAAATCCTCCCATGCATATTATGCACAAGACAAAGTTTTGAAATAAAAAACGCACAATTATCGAAACTTTATCAATAAATTTTGATTAAAACTGCAATTCAGTCGGTTTTACGCACAATTATTTATAACAACTTCTTGAATATCAAGCCTAATTGGCAATATTTTAAAAAAATTACACATATTGGCAGTTGTTCCGTTATCTGTGATTATATCAAACGACATTTATGGCAAACGACCTACCACCCTTGCTAATATTATTGTATGAAGGAACTTTCTTCTGAAAGGAGATTCTCTGCTCATTCCATGGATTCCTCATAAATGTTTGCTTATGGAGCCACCATACCCTTTTAAGATGCATTATACTGGAGTTTGATAACACACAAACAATGATATAATCAGGATCACTTCTTTGCTACCATACTATCACTATAATAATTTTTTCGGGTACAGCCTTACAGTACATTTAACGACAAATTCGAAACATTGTACCATATTGACACATGTACCATGCACATGTTGACGCTTAGACGTCACATATGAAATCATCAGTTTTCTTGAAGTTGGTCTATCTGGGTCATCTAAATGTGCCCCTTCAACTTTGATAATGAATGACAAGCGTCTGACCTGATTTTTGTAGACTGGCGTGAAATGAACATCAACGTCGCATACAATTTCGGAATGTTGTTGTTTGATTTGACATGACGTTGACCGGAAATTGTCCAATTTCTTATACTCATTCGCTCGAAGGTTAAGCAGTTTATCCAGAGACTATTCCAAAGCGCAACCATGCCATCAATCTGTGAGAAAAACTTTCCACAGCCCAATTACTGTCGTCTTCTTCATAACCGTTCCAGACCGACCTACAATATGTTTGGAAGCTCCATAAGAAGGTCACATGGTGTGCACACTGCGAACAAGGCTGACCATTAGCCTACCTACAGCAGCAACTCCGCGAAGGCAAATCCACCAAAGACGCCAACAAGAACGGCATTCATCGCGGGCTAGTTCAAGAGTATGACCGGCGGTCATGGACGGATAAAAAAAGAACCTGATTGCATCCCGGGGCCGAGCCGGGTTACCTCCTGCCAGCAAACTGGTTCCCATGTCGCAGAATGAGTCGCTGTCGCTATAATAAACATATTCGCGGTTGTTATGCAGTTTTGCATGTATAGTTGGTGTACATATTTATGACCCGCGTCTATCAGTTTAACTGCTGCACGGCACATCAGCAGGAGTACTTGCAATTACTCTATAGTCTGGCGGATTGAATGAAGGAATCCATTATGACTACCGTTTCAAATTATTTTCGAATAAAGTATATTAGAACATGAGTATTAAACGAAGATATGTAGAATAGTGTATATTAGTGGGTCTGGCATTGAATTTGCAACTATTTTGTTATTAGACATTTATTTGATCACCGGTATCGTTTCTTGTCCAATAACGGTGTTGAGGAATACATTAATTCTGTCGAAACTTCAGAGAAAAACAATGCTTCAATTTAACAGTTCAAACTAAACCGTAGAATGGCGTCATTACATTGATTTTCATTCGTTTTAATTCTGTATATTTTTCTCGCCAGACTACTACAGTTTAATGACTAAAGTTCGCAATCTGCTTACACTGGCACACGCATTCGAATCCTGACAACCAAACTTGGACGCTAGCTTTCAGCCAATCTGGAGGTGGTGAACGAGTGCCGGGGTATTTGCTTGAATCGCATTATGAAAGAGGCCATGTGCTGCCCGCCCGATTATCGATTAGTTTCGTGCTGCTTTCGTACACACCGTCGAGCAGCAGCAGCAGCAGCAGAATCGGGTTGTGTAGGCCGTGTGTACCACAATTGGACGAGCTGACCGACTCTTGCAGGTTTGAAAACAACACAGCAGAGCAGCGGTCTGTCCGATCTTCGATAACGGTTCTCCACCGGGAACTGCCATTCTGTGCAATTTTGAAGAGAAGCTTTCGGAATGCTTTCATTAAAGGGGCCATCCACCAATTATGTAAGGGAAGAAAAGGGCGAATTTTAAGAGAATTGATGCTTCCGAAAAATTAGACTGACTTATTCAGATGTTTTCGTATGGAAAACTACATCATGTGGGAGTGGATTGTGAAGATCATTTTTAAACGACCCCTATGATATGTTTTCTCATCTCAACATTTGCATTTCATGTTGTTAAACCGAAATTAGAGGCCGCATGACCCCATTCATCCGGGTGACCTATAAATAATTTCTCCCTGTCCGGACGCCGGAGAAACCGATTATATAGTGTGTTGATTGACCGAAGACCGAAGACACAAACAGAGTGCTGTAATGCAGATTGTCAGATTGCTTCGAGCATCATTTCAGCGTAGCCACTAACTATCTGCATCGTGCAGTAATCAGCGCGTGCGGGGGCGTTAGTTCACGCGAGTCCAATCAACGTGCTGCTCAATACAAAGTGTATCGGGCGTGATTGGTGACGGCATGGAATGGTGTAATCAGCTAGGAGCACTCCTACCTCGCTGTACCAATGTAGATGATCGATTCCTGGAAAGTATAGTTTCGCGAAGGCATGTCTGCGAGCTGTAAAAGTGATCATGAGCTGAGCAGCACTGCGATGACAACAGGAACAATGCACATCGCGATCTTTAACCTTTCGTGCCACGGTGGTACCCGGTTCGTTTCGTTTCAGTGCTTTGCATGGGAGACCTTTTCGGGCTCCGTGTTTGGCAAACAAGGGGAGCGCTAATGTGGGAAAAGGTACCTGTCTAGCATGTAATAGCATATTGTGTTCCATGCTTCGTAGTTTGGAAATTGTTGCATAAGGCCTTTATTTATGAGGAGAGGCGAAGAGTTCAAATTGATGGAAATAATTTGTGAGCAGATATTTGTAGGAGGGTTACAATTATTCGAGGATGCAAACTTACATCTCTACAAAGAGTTTTAGAATTTACTACAGTTTTCGTAAACTTCACAAATGTTTTCGAAATAATCAATAACAAATGCAAAATTTGATGGGGGAAGTTGCCCGGTTAATTTACAACGGGGGCCACTTATAGCAAAGGTGTTTATTATTCGTGTGAAATGTCAGTAGAGGACAGCAGTCCAAAATACTTGAGCTTTTTCGATGTTTTCACCAATATGAACAAGAATACTCAACCATTTTAACGTGTAGATACAAAATTTACAAAACCAGCTACATTTTACAATGATCTCCTTTTCAAAACAACACAGTTTTCATGACTTTCTAACGCAGTTTAAAATGTTTTAAAAACGGGCCTGACGCAAAACGCCCGAATGGTGGTGTAAAATTACTCAATTACATGTAAAATAATGGTGAACGCATGGTTGTTTACTTTTTCTTAATGGATTGAACGACAATCTCACGGGTGAGGTGGAAGATTCGCAATACGAAGTAAATACGAAGCGATATTGTTCATCTGAGAGAGGTACTAAGAAGGGAAATTTTTAGTTGTACCATAGTTTAGTGTTTAGAGCTTCATTCAAGTTTGGGAAATAGTAGATCCGCTAAACATTCCTTGATAAATTCCAAAGAGATTGTCAGTTGGGATAAGCGAAATTCGTTCCCAATTCCGAGTGTTAGACATTTTAGTATGAAAATAGCGCTCTTCCGCGAGAGAGCTTTCCTCAGACCTTAATAAAGAATTGCGCTCGAAAAAAAAATTTAGGTCCCAAAAATGTTTAAGTCCCAAAAAGTAGGTTAAAATGCCCAATAGTGGACCCCCTAAAAGTGGAATTTTTCTCTTCCCGTCATTAGGAGTAGAAATTTTCAATATAATAATTCTGCTTGATATCTAATAACAGGTTCTGCATCTCTTATCTACGATACATACATAAAACACTCAAATACACGACTTTATTTGTTGAAATTAACATTTTTAAGGCGGACTGAATTCGCCCTATAGTAGACCCCTGGGGGTCCATAATACTAGTAGGAAATTGCTTACCTATAGTCGACTCTTCATTTGATTGCCTTGTTCTGTTTCGGGACGTTCTTCTTCCCTACTATGGACCCCCCAAAATATTTCCAACATGGACACTCTCGTGTTTATTTTTTATAGAAAATCATCTGGGGGTAATATGGACGGCATGCTAAGGAATCCCGTCACACTTATGTGAATATTAAATAGAAGCACTATGATGGCTTGAAGTCAATTTAGTGGAAAACAATCGGACTTTGAAATTTAAAAAAAAAAAATGTAAATCAGGATGAAAAAATCTCAATTTAAAAGTAAGCGGGAGAAATAAACATAGTGTAAAACGGACATATTAAGAAATTAAGCTTAAAACAGTGAATTTAGTTGATTAGTTTTATTCATAGTCTAAGCATCTCTAAAATGAGCCTCTGGAAATAAAAATATTAATATATTAATATATTGGTAACTTACAATGATTTTACTAAAAAATCATCATCAATAAAAACCACTTAAAAATACCATTTGTCTGAACAAAATTCGGAAATTCGAATTTCCTAATGAATGCTTGGTGTTTTCGGAAGTGAACAATACAAACTTTTCAAAATAAAATTTCGTCGTTCATATGGTCCATATGACCCACACCATACAGGGCTGCCCAACGTACGGCCCGCGGGCCAGATGCGGCCCTCTGCTCCATTTTTTGTGGCCCACGGTGTGTAAGAAAAATAACCTCATAATCGGCCCGCCAGCTTTTCTTTCCGGCTCGAGAAGTTTTTTTATTATTCATTATTATATATGTAATTTTTGAAACAAAGCTTGCGCTGCAAATCAATAATTTGAATTTGGAATGAAATTAATATTTTACATAATTGATTGAAAAAATGATTGCATTAAGCGACCCCAGAATACAAAAAGGTTGATGAGGAGCATCGCATTTTCCATAAAGATTGTTTAGAGTAGTTTATGTTCACGTTGAAAAAAGGAAGGTCGGTTTGCTTAATTTGTTCGGAAAGTTTTTCTCAAACCAGAATCCAAGCATTCTATGAAATATTGTATTTGAAAGTGCCCAAGTAGGAAACCAAAGTTGAAGATCTATCAAAGGTTTCAATTTCAATTTCCATTTGTTGATTCAAATTATTGGTACAATGGATTATTGAAGCAACAAACTCTCTTTACTCAAGCTAAAACGAAGTCAGAAAATGCAGTACGGGCCAGTTTTGCTGTTAGTAAGATTTTGCAAAACGGATGAAACCTTTCCAGGACGGATAACTTGTTAAGAAATGCATTTCGGTTGTTGTTCACATCGTGTCCTAAGGAAACAACCTCTTGCAGTAGCATTAGTTTGCGCGGAGCACGGTGAGGAGTAAAAGTTCTCGCAGAAGGTTTGAAAGCTTCGATACGTGAAAAAGTCGCCTGCTTCATATTCTACTCTCTCGCAAATGAGAAGAACGCTGGCAGGGATCGCCAATTGTGAGGCTTAGAATTTCACCGAAGGGAATCTCGCGTAGCAGAGGTGGCTGTTTTCATAACAGGAATGGATGATCAGTTTCGAATGACAGAGAAATTGGCAGCTTTGATGATGATTTCCCAATGCAGGGAACAATTAACAGGAAAAACCTTAGGGCTATTAATTCCTGTATAAAGGATCTTTTTTTCTCTTTCGAAAACTTTAGTGACCCCAAGCAGCACAAGTGAATCAAATATGGTTGCAGTAACTCAATGGGGACTGAAGCTTGCCATATAAGTTACTGTAATCTATGTGTAACATGTGTGCTGCTTGGGACCTTACGATTGATGGAGCACCAGCAATGACAGGAAAGAACAATGGCCTTGTGATAATTGTAAGCAAGGAAAAGCAATGACATAGGTCTGGATATGTCCCTGCCATTTCGATATGCGAAAATGATCAATATTCCTCGAGTATTGACGGTCGTTATTAAGGCAATTAACTTTATCAATGTTAAGGAACTCAACACCCCTAATTATAAATTATGTTGACGAAAATGAAAGCCTTATACGGAGACTTGCTGTATTATTGCGAATTTCATTGACTAAGCCTTGGTACCATTCTTGAGAGATTTTATTGTTTTCGAAAAGAAAATGGCACTATTTCTACAAGATAAAGGAAAACCACTGCCCGAGCTGAATTATTCTGATAGATGAAATTTTTTTAAAATACTACGTACAAAATATTTTCTGGCCCGTCAGCAACTGTGGATTTTAAAAATTGGCCCGTGGCTTGAAAAAGGTTGGGCAGGCCTAACGTTTCCGTTTGAACCCACCATGATCCAATTTCTCAACAAATTCTCAAAAAATCGAATTTTGAGATAAATCATCAATTCAACCCGTACACAATCTTTGGATAGACTAAGTTTGAGATCCTCAAGGATCATGCGGATTAGTTTTGTCGATTTCTGTTTTAAAAGCTTAAATACTGCACATCAAAAATTACATCACCATGGCATTTCAGCCATAGTTTACATTCAATCTTTAACAAACAGAATAGTTTGTTAGTTAAACACAGGCAGAATTTTCTTGTTCCTTGCACAATTCGAATTATTATTCTTTATTATTGTAATTTTTAAGTTATAATATAGTTCCCAATTGGTCGCAGAGTAGGTGAACGTCATCGCGCTGTCTTCATGGATATCTCGAATCTATTCCGCTAGAAAGTTACAGGTTTCGACGATATTCGTCCCGTGCTGTTCAAGGATTTCGGGGGTCAATTGGCGACGATACGCCAGAATGTGTTCAAACTTAACGAATACGCGTATTTTTGACTTCTCAGCCACCCATCGTTTCCCCAAACTTCTTTGTTGTTTGACCTGTAACGGCCCAAAATAATCCACTCCTGTGTGGGTGCGCGGGCATATAAATACGGTGACCCGTACCATAATTGGTGGCCGTAGTATAGACTTCTTAACGCGGCGGGCTACGTATTGATGTTGACGCATTTCGTTGCAGACTGTCTCTCAGGTGCCGTGCAGGAAACGACGTTAATATTTTTCGACTAATCGATACACTACTTGATGCTTTCTATGCAGCAGAATCCGTAACTTCATGCCATCAGAGATAATTGGTGCTGTTGTGATTGGACTGGTCATTCGGTTGAATGTGGTTCAATCACAATTGGTACTGCCAGAATCGCGTACTCATGTGGATAACTTGAACATAAATTCTGGTGCACTATATTCCACGCAATTTTGAGTGGAAACTTGATCCAGAATTCCATTTGTGGGTACGTCACCAATGTCCAGCTTAGATGGAACCTAGTGCCATATATCCACGCTAGCTGAAGCGAGGATCTCCCCTACTCGAAACAATATATAAGTTTTGAGGAATCAGGCCACAAATATTGCTGCTGATTCTAATGTCTATAGACATTCTATAAACCTTGTTCCAAACATTGGTACTTGCAGTTCTATGCGTGGTATGTATAGAGTTTTTGCAACCACCAGCGCACACCAAGGATTATGATCGTTGTCGATATAGAGAAGATAAAAAATTGCTACGCAAGCCAACTCACTTGTATCTACATTCTTCTAAAATTCTTCTGCACTACCTTCATCCCAGTCCGTTCCAGTTCTCCAGATGTGTTGCATGAGGATTTTTTCATGCCCTACAAAATAGGCAATCAACCCTAGCGAATCGAACACTGACATGACCGCTCTCAGTGTTTGTCGGTATTGCAAGACTTTCGATTGACTGTTTGACTTAACTAAAAATCGACAAAAAATCATTTGTACAAATATGCGATCATAGGCAGGGTATGCATGAAAGAAATAAAACGATCAAGTTTGTGATATACATTAACTACTATAAAAAAATCCAAAAAATTGCAAATATACTTTTTGCAGTTGAAATTTTTGACAGCAATATTTGCATTACTTGACATTTGAATGCAAATAATTTGCGTTAAGGTGATTATAGAATGAAGCCCGTGGTGAATTTCAAATTCACCACACGTTTATCTACATACATTTCCAAAAGCCCAAAAAAGGCGTAATAGTTTTCGTACAGTGCCGAAACTCAAATTATGATTGTTCAGCATTACTAAGCAAACGATCTACCATTATTTCAGCCCCAAACGCGTTATGGTTCCTTCATCTCGTGCTCTTGAAAAAATATTGGAAAAGCACGTGGTTCACAAAATGGCCGATTTCGGGCTTTATTGTATGATTACCTTAATGTTTTTCATGAATAATGGCATCTCGGTGACATAATCACTATAATCACTATACACGATGTAACAAACAAGTGGCTTTTTAGAGATTTTCAGAACAAACTTTCTGATTCCTGCTAGCCAGTTGACAGAACCAATAATTTGCAAATGAGTCATAGGCTTTACTAAAAACCTTAAGAAATGCCAATGCGGCTTAATTCGAAGGTAAAGACGTCTTTTCTTGCTCAATACGCGCTTCGACACTAAGATTTTCTCCAAATTCGGTGGAGCATGCGCACTCAAATTACAAAATTTAAAAATTACGTATTTCATTATGCTTGTCGGAGAATGCGTATGACCCTCGTAATATGCGATAAGGCTCTTTACTGTTAACACTGCACTATGGTCCAGGATACAGATTTACGCGGAAAGATGAATTTTACGAGAAAACTATATTTTTTTAGAAAAAACTGTTGTTCTACAAAATTGTTCGAAATAGTAAGGCCATCATTATGGTGCAACCAAAAAATAGGGTGGCCCACCATATAAAAAAATAGAAAATATTTTTTTATTTCTCGGAATATTGACAAGTTATGTTCTACAAAGTTGTAGCGCAGCTTATTCCAATCAATTTTGCCAACAAACACTTTTTCTGTTGCTCTTAAGTTGGCTGATTTAGAGCAATTTTACCTAATTGGATTATGTTATTTTTTTATATGTTATATGTTTTATTTTACTAAAATCATGTTTTCTCAAAAAAAATGATATAACTCGACAATGGAAGAAGATACAGACGATATTCTTATAGAAAAACACGCATTTTGAAAACTACCAAAAGTCTTCAAAAGATGACATACGTGAGAAATAAAAAATAAAAATCTACAGCTTCAACACTTTTTATAAGTTTTATCATTATCATCGTATTGCAAGATTAACGAGAAAAGATGCATTTTCGGCCTAAAGTATACTTTTAAGAAAAAAAAATTGTTCTACAAAGTTGTTCTGGATACTTGGGCCCTTATTATAGAGTTACCGAAAAATAGGGTGGGCCATTTTATAAAAATGTGATTTTTTTTTTTATTTTGCTGAATATTGACATAAAATGTTCTACAAAGTTGTAGTGCAGCTTTTTCCAATCAACTTTGCTATGTAAACTTTTTATGTAGCTCTTAAGCTCACTTGCTTAGAGTAATTTTACGGTTTAGGGTCATTTGGCCGAATGCCGTTTGGCCGAATGTCGTTTGGCCGAATGCCATTTGGCCGAAAGGGTCATTTGGCCGAACGCCATCTGGCCGAATGCCGTTTGGCCGAATAGTTGAAATTCTCTGAATGAAGAATAAAAAAAGAAGAAGGAAAGATAAAGAAGAAAGAATTAAAGAAGAAGAAAGAATCAAGGAAGAAAAACGAAAAACAAGTGAAGTAGGAAGAATAAAGAAGAAAGAATGAAGAAGGGTAAGGAAGAAGAAGGAAGAAGATAAAGGAAGAGTGAGAAGGAAGAAGGAGAAGGAAGAAGGAGAAGGAAGAAGGAGAAGGAAGAAGGAGAAGGAAGAAGGAGAAGGAAGAAGGAGAAGGAAGAAGGAGAAGGAAGAAGGTGAAGGAAGAAGGAGAAGGAAGAATATAGAAAGAAGATGGTAGAAGGAAGAAAGAAGAAAGAAGTAGAAAGAAGGAAGAAGAAAGAAGAAAGAAGGAAGAAAGAAGTAGAAAGAAGGAAGAAGGAAGAAGAAAGAAGGAAGAAGAAAGAAGGAAGAAGGAAGAAGGAAGAAGGAAGAAGGAAGAAGGAAGAAGGAAGAAGGACGAAGGAAGAAGGAAGAAGGAAGAAGGAAGAAGGAAGAAGGAAAAAGGAATAAGGTAGAAGGAAGAAGGAAGAAAGAAGAGGAAGAAGGAAGAAGGAAGAATGAAGAAGGAAGAAGGAAGAAGGAAGAAGGAATAAGGAAGAAGGAAGAAGAAAGAAGGAAAAAGGAAAAAGGAAGAAGGAAGAAAGAAAAAGGAAGAAGGAAGAAGGAAGAAGGAAGAAAGAAGAAAGAAGAAGGAAGATGGAAGAAGGAAGAAGAAGAAAGAAGAAGGAAGAAGGAATAAGGACGAAGGAAGAATGAAGAAGGAAGAAGGAAGAAGGAAGAAGCAATAAGGAAGAAGGAAGAAGAAAGAAGGAAAAAGGAAAAAGGAAGAAGGAAGAAGGAAAAAGGAAGAAGGAAGAAGGAAGAAAGAAGAAAGAAGAAGGAAGATGGAAGAAGGAAGAAGAAGAAAGAAGAAGGAAGAAGGAATAAGGACGAAGGAAGAAGGAAGAAGGAATAAGGACGAAGGAAGAAGGAAGAAGGAAGAAGGAAGAAGGAAGAAGGAAGAAGGAAGAAGGAAGAAGGAAGAAAGAAGAAAGAAGAAGGAAGAAGGAAGATGGAAGAAGGAAGAAGAAGAAGGAAGAAGGAAGAAGGAAGAAAGAAGAAGGAAGAAGGAAGAAGGAAGAAAGAAGAAAGATGAAGAAAGAAAGAAGAAGGATGAAAGAATAAGGGAGAAGGAAGAAGAAAGAAGGTAGAAGAAATAATGAAGAAGGGAGAAGGAATAAGAAAACAGGAAGAAGAAAAAAAGGAAGAAGGAAGGAGGAAGAAGGAAGGAGGAAGAAGGAAGAAGGAAGAAGGAAGAAGGAAGAAGGAAGAAGGAAGAAGAAAGAAGGAAGAAGGAATAAGGACGAAGGAAGAAGGAAGAAGGATGAAGGATGAAGGAAGAATAAAGAAGGAAGAAGGAAGAAGGAAGAAGGAAGAAGAAAGAAGGAAGAAGGAAGAAGGAAGAAGGAAGAAGGAAGAAGGAAGAAGGATGAAGGAATAAGGAAGAAGGATGAAGGAAGCTGGAAGAAGGAAGAAGGAAGAAGAAAGAAGGAAGAAGGAAGAAGGAAGAAGGAATAAGAAAAAAGGAAGAAGAAAAAAAAGAAGAAGGAAGAAGAAATAATGAAGAAGGGAGAAGGAGGAAGAAAAAGGAAGAAGAAGATAAAGGAAGAAGGAAGAAGAATGAAGGAAAAAGGAAGAAGAAAAAACGGAAGAAGGAATTAGAGAGAAGGAAGAAGAAAAAAGAAGATAAGAGAACGAAGAAGGAAGAAAGAAAAAGGAAGGAAAAAGAAAGACGTAAGAAAGAAGAAGGAAGAAGGAGAAAAAAGAAGAAGGAAGAAGTTCTCTGTTCACTTTTCTCTTCCCATTTTTCACGTCTCACTTCTCACTTCTTACTTCACATTATTCACGTTTTTTTTTAATCTTCGCAACTCGTAATTTGAGGTCAATTTTTTTAACTATTCGGCCAAACGGCATTCGGCCAAATGGCGTTCGGCCAAACGGCATTCGGCCAGACGGCATTCGGCCAAATGGCCTGACACCAATTTTATTTACCAGAATTAGGGTGTCCCTCTAAAAACAATATTTATGATCTGCTCATTTAATTTTTTATTTTTCACGGACTTCACCTTCTGAAGACTTTTGGGGCTTTTCAAAACGCGTATTTTGCTATAAGAATATCGTCTGTATCTTCTTCCGTTGTCGAGTTATATCAATTTATTTGAAAAAACATGATTTCAGTAAAATTAGTAAAACTTGAGATAAAAATTAACATATTTCCAATTTTGACATAATAAAGAATATGAATTTCTCTTTTAAATGCTGTGTAAACATATTTTTTTGGTCTGCCCTAACTGTAGATATCAACTTGAGAAAAAAATGTAATTTTGACAGAAAAACGATTTTAACTTTTGATCGGAAAAAGATATTGAGTATATTTTCCCATCAAAAGTTGCATTTTTTTAGCTCTAAAAGTCACCTGAAGACGACTTTTTTGAGAAATTCAAAACAAAAAAAGTAGATTAAAAATAATGTTTTTTGTGAGGTACACCCTAATAATTAGGTAAAATTGCTCTAAATTAGCCAACTTAAGAGCTAAAGAAAAAGTTTTTTTTAGAAAAAATTGATTGGAAAAAGCTGCGCTACATTTTTGTAGAACATAACTTGTCAATATTCCGAGAAATGAAAAAATATTTTCTATTTTTTTTATATGGTGGGCCACCCTATTTTTTGGTTGCACCATAATGATGGCCTTACTATTTCGAACAATTTTGTAGAACAACAGTTTTTTCTAAAAAATATAGTTTTGGCGTAAAATTCATCTTTCCGCGTAAATCTGTATCCTGGACCATAGTGCACTGTTCAGGAAGTCGTCGACGTAGTGGCTGTCCTATATTGCTCGAGCTGCTGCGAAATCTCTTGCGTTCTCGTTTTCTAGATCGGATGAAAAAGTTCCACCGAAAGTTGCGACATTGATCATGTAGATCTGTAAAGATGATTCGGAACTGCGATGGTAGAGAAAGCGTTACGAACGCTCGTCTCGAATGCGGATTTGGTGGAACATATCTTTTAAATCACCGAAAACCGCGATGTTTCTCTGTCTGAAGCGCAACGGTACTGACGCCAGCGCCACTAAAAGATTTGGTCCTTTCAGTAACAGAACTTCAGCACAAAACAATTCGTATTTTTTGCGTTAAAAGTTTCTTCTTCATCGACGAGCCTGATTCTGGCCGCTGCCTCCGTCGCAACCGTAGAGTAAAGCGGGGCAAGTTTGCGCACCTAACTTTTGCCTTAGAATAACTTTTGATAGAAATGCTTTGAAAGTTTGATTTAGTGACAAGTATGTACCCTATGTTATTGTCTTCGAAACTTTTTACGGCATTTCTGATATATTCAATTTGAATTTCAGAATAAGAGAGTTTTATGCAAAATATCAAATGCGCACACTGGCACCGTTCATGGGGCAAGTGTGCTCATTTCACGGGGCAAGAGTGCGCACGAGAAAGATTGGCTGATTTTCCATAATGTTCGTACCGTGTATACTATAATGATTAATGTTAAAAGCCAACTATTCATGAACAATTTGGTCAAGGTTTTGCCCAGCTAGATTACTCCCTTTTAAATTGTGAGCCTTTTCCGAACATTGTAATTATTGTAATTATTTTCATTATGGTCAATACCCGTAAAGTAGGCAATTAACATACGTTCGGACGCTTGAAGCGTTGAAATCAACTGCGCACACTTGCCCCAGCAATACTTTGTAATATAATAAGGCCGTTACAAATATTTAATTAACATTTTGTCCTACTGGTCTCCGAAAGGTTAAGAAGGGGGGGAAATAAAAAATAAATATTAAAAAGAGAAAAATAAAAAAAACTCCTCGTTTGTTAAGAAAATTATTTTGAGCTCGGATTTGTTAAAAAATGTTTTGAGAATCCTCAAAATAATCCTAATTTTATTTTGTTGCTCCCTCAAAATATTATTTGGCAAAAAAAATCCGAGGGGAGGGAGACAAAATAGTGTGTAAATATTTGTATCGGCCTAATTTCTACAAAAATCTATTTATTTTGTAAAACACATCGATACTATTATTTTTAATTATTTATTCAGCACGACCAATAGTTTTTGAAATAACGAATCTTTCAAGTGATGAAATCGTTATAACATTTTATGCAAACACTACATCAAAATTTCTAAAAACACAAATTACCTCATATCTCCAACAAACAACAACTGGAATGTTTATTTCCAACGGATCGGCCTAATGATGTGTCAAACACATATAGCTCATGTTGTTAGAAAACTCTAGTGCGCACTCTTACCCCGTGCGCAAACTTACCCCGCTTTACTCGAATGCCTTCCATCGTTCTCAGACCTAGTTCTGTATGGGATGGCTGCTTACTCCAGTCGACGCACGGAAAATTGAAGGTATATTCTTCACGACCACGGTACCACTGCGTTTGTGCTATTTGTTCAATTGACTTCTATGCAACGGAAGGTACTGAACTCATGTCGATAACTGACATGCCGGCGCTAAACTCATTGCACAGTTGTCCCGCAACAACGAGAAGACATCAGCATTTCTACACTACCACGTCAAAGAAGTTTTGTTAGTTGGGTAGGGTAATTAGACAGAAGCATTGGATTTCACCCGCAACCTCCTGCTTATAAGGGAAAAGCGGTAGTCTCCGAGATCTAATGTGGTAGAAAATTATACAAACAGTCTTAAAAGAAAAGTGTCAAATTTTGAACTTGGGAATGTAATTAATTAAAATAAACATGCAATATCGTAGCAAAGATATTCTGTTCCATATCCCAAAAGTATCAAATTGAACGTGGAAAAACCTGATTTTTGTAAAACTAAACCTAATTTGTGTGCTGCAATTTGATCGTGGACACACTTTATATCACTTTGAAGCGTTTTGTATACCCGATCAGGAAAATTTTATTGCTTTTCGTAACATGTAAGTGGTAAATCACCAACAATGTTATCACCATATCAAATTAGGCCAAACCTTCGGCTCTTCGAATGAGCACAGTCACACAAAGCTACCGTAGTATAGTTTCTCACAATAATTTGGTGTTCTGAAATAAAAATCAATCCACATTGCGCTCGACACAGTTTCGGTCAAGGCATAAAATTTTTGATTATACATTTTATTTCTTCATTTAACCTGATCCCCAACTGTGCTGTATTTGCTTGCAGGCATTGACGCACTTTAGTCGCACAAGCAGACAACCCCGTGAATTGCCTACCGGGAACGTGCACAGTTGACTTCGAATCAGTAGGTTCCCGCCAATCAGCTGCCAGTGGTGAGGCCCAAATCGAATTGCGCATCAATCCATGAAAATCAGCATGAATTTAAGACATCGTGGCTTTGTTCCCCGCGAATTCAAGAGCTTTTTTTCATTTCTGAAATGTTTTTACTTTGCGCACGTTTAAAAACACACTTTCAACTTTAGGAATTACGCAATCACAAGCCCGGTTCGTCGTCTGTTGACTTAGCCACCGTGCGTCGCCGATGCCACCATTGTAGCCAATCAACTGAATGTTGCTCCGCATAGACCCCAGCACTCAGCAGCGTCAAAAATGGTACACCCAAAAAAGTAGTTAGTCACTGCCTAGAGCCAGTCTTCGGGAACCGAGTACGGTCATGTAGTGAGTGATGGATGAAAAAGGTTTTGACTTCATTTTTTTCTTGTGGAAGCACCGCTGAGACCAGCTGGAAGTTGTTTTCGCACGGCTTTCGGCGGGCGCAACCCAACTGACACCATTTGCTCCGCCTCACAGATTGATTTCGGCTTATTTGCCCATTGATATTATTTTATATAATTACTAGCGAAAGAAACCCAGCTTCGCCCGGGTTGCAAATGTCACAATGAACTGTTTGCAGCACCGCACTCTAGATCAATTTTTTGCTTTTGTTTTGTTTTTCACAACAGCTGACCCAAAATTGTGTACTATTTTTTTACATTTCCCCGTTAAATTCAGCAACTATTTGTATATACAAACCTTGCGAATCTCAAAACGAATCGATTAGGGAACAAATCTTGCAAATCGGTCAAAACGTTCGCGAGTTAAACCGTCAGGAAGGAAATCTCAACTTATTTTTATTATAATTTATATTATACTAGCGAAAGAAACCCAGCTTTGCCCGGGTGTTGCATATGTCACAATGAATTATTTGCAGCACCGCACTCTAGATCAATTTCCAAGCGTTTATTTTGTTTTCCCCAACAGCGGACCCAAAATTGTATTCTAATGCTTTTTACATTTCCCCGTTAAATTCATCAACTTTTTGTATATACAAACCTTGCGGATCCCAAAACGAATCGATTATGGGAATAATCTTGCAAATCGGTTGACCCGTTCGCGAGTTAAATCGTCAGGAAGGAAATCTCAACTCATTTTTATTATATAGATTACCATTTCATTGAGATTTTTTATCTGAATTTTATATGAAATATTTTGTTCGATATTGCTAAGCATACATAAAACTGTTTTCAAGACTGGTAGCGATTAATGATTTTAATTTTTAGCAATAGAAAGAAGCAAAACGACTTCAAGCTTAAAGCAGTGCAGCTGAGTCACTAAATTGAGAATCAGTTATTGATAATAATCAAAAAGTTAGAGGAAGGCATGAAAAAATGGTGATGTAAAATAGGAAGCTTCAAAATCTTGTCACACATTTAAATTTACTTATAAAATTCTTAAGAATATTTGGAAACATAATTGCAAAATCCATAAACTCCAGGAAATTAATCAAATTTAATGATTTGAAAAAGACATTTTTATAATGAAAATCTATTTATACTAATAAAATATTCATATTTTTTTGTTTCTGATGCATTTCATCGTAGTCATACAAATAGAGCTAAAACATTACATATGGTTTCGTAAAGTTTCAAGACATCTCTTCAAATTTAAATATAAATTTGATTAAAATGGAACTTATGCAATGATACAGTCATATTTGTCACTTATATGAACCAAGGTCAAGCAACTCCAAATCAACCGAAGATAATATTAATCTCAACCTGTGATTCTCATAATACCATGCTTCCTAGTTACGACTGCGATCAACGCATGCATGCACCCTTTACGATGTTCACGTAATTGAACTGGGTCCAACCAAACCGATCGGTCGGTCGGTTGTCTTATGCGGTGCACATATATACGAGCCGGGCGGTGTCCAATTGCGCGAGCTCCGGTATTGTGTTGTTTTCGCTACGGAGTGACTCAAGAAAGCAGCTGATGATTCACTGGGCGCAGGCGGTACTCGTTTGTTGTTACTTCAACCTGCTTCACAAATCGTTCCATAGAGCCCATTATAGTGGAAGCTTTATCAACTTTGACCATGAACAACCGATTCGATGGACAGCTTTTGTTAGCTCTCGATTCACTAATCCAGGTTAAGTTGGCGTACACGGCGCGGTGCAGGCTTCAATTGTGATTGTACCAAAATCAAAAAGAAACGTCGCAATCCGTGTCGAGAAAAACGGTATACTACCTCGTTTGTTCTCACGGCCATCTAGCACGCTGAAACAACAATGCAATTCAAAGGTAGCTACGGATGACCCTCGACATCAACACCCCTTTCGCGTGACTGCTTTCCGAACTTCAACTCCAAAATTAGATTAATGATATGGTCGCGTTTTTTTACTATCGTCGTTAACTTTTCCACTAGACGGAAGCACTTTGCGAAACTAAAAGCAGCACAATCTTTCACCATCACCCAGGGAATGGTGTCACGTTTATCATTCTTTCTCTTTATTTTCGCTAGTTTCCCTTATGATCAGGTCGCGTGTTCCATTAAACACCTCTTTTTCCACTATCTTCCCCGGTTTTCCTATGTAGCCAAGTGGCACCTCGTCAGTCTTATCGCTCTCCCGTCTCGACATTCCAGAAGTGAATTAAACGACCGCAAACAATGTCTGAATAACAGTTTCTGTTTTTTCTTCATAGGCGTATGTAAGCAATATATGCATTGCAGACAAATTCCGGAGAGGCTCCCGGAAATAGTCAACAGCAGCACATTTACATACAAGTTCTATCGGTGGAGCCTCCGTTGATTATAATACCGCACTGCTCATGCGCAAACGACGACGATGACAACACGCGTCAAAGGTATTTAAATGTGTAAGATGCCCCACTGAATACGATCCCTCATTATTGCCGGTTACCCTATTTTGGTGTCTGTTGCATAAACATAAACAGGCACTATTTGTGCATGCATTTTTCTAATCTCTCTTCACAGGTTACTCGTATTGGGAGATAGATGCAGTTAACTACGGGCTGTACTTTGTACAGCCGTCTCCCTGACGGCATTATACTGTCAGTGGATTTGTTTTGGGGTCGCGATCTTCACCTGTTCTGGGGTAATATAGGCTTCACGCGCTTTTGAGCTGTCAGTGGAACCGTCTGAAAATGGAGCACCCTGACTGGCATGTGTACACAACAATGGTGCCTAAGTAGAGCCTCATTACATGATTGAGTGATTTAAACATACGACATTCTTCCATCATATTGAATTAATTGTAAGTAATGGTGTTATGACTCATGAATATTTATGATGTACTAATTTTCAAATTAATTTCCATAGGATGCCGATGTTTTGCTTTTTATAAAATAAGGACTTTCGGCTTGACAGTAAACTGAATTGGAACATACATTTTGAAGAAGCGCTTAGCAAAGCTAGGGATAAATAAGACGACGTTCGACAGTTGAATTATTTGTTTGAGAAACTGCATAAATCCATTTTACACAATTTCGAGAAAACAGCAAAAAGCTGTTTTGAACCAATTGACACCGAATCATTCTTCGAAATGGAGAGTGCCCAAAGCATGACGTGAAAATTGTTATCGGAGATGCTAACGCTCAGGTCGGTAGTGAGGACTTTTTCCGTGCCATAATCGGTAGGGAGAGCCTTCACTCCGCTACCAATGACAACGGCCTACGGCTAGTAAATTTTGCTACTGCCAGAGGGATGGCCATCAGTAGCACCTACTTTGCACGAAAGAACATCCGAAAGCACACTTGGAGACACCCAAATGGTGAAACTTGCAACCAGATAGACCATGTTCTGGTGGATGGGCGCCATTTCTCGGATGTTATCGATGTGCGGACATTCAGAGGTCCGAACATTGACTCTGATCACTACCTCGTTGTCAGTAAAATTTAATCACGGTTGTCAACTATATCGAACAAAAGATCACAGCGAACGGTGCGTTATAATATCCAGCGATTGTCGGCGGAACGAGTATCGGCTGAGTATCGCCAGAAGCTCGACGAACGAATAAGTGCAATCAACGTTAGCGACAAGACAACATCAACGATCTATGGGAGTCGATCCATGGAGCGGTGAGCACAACAGCACGAGAAGTGGTAGGCACTGCACAGAGGCGACCCAGGACGGGTTGGTTCGATGTGGAGTGTCAGAGAGTGACAGACGAGAAGAACGTTGCCAGAAGCCGGATGTTGGTGTCGGGTACCCGATCGAATAGAGATCGGTACAAGGACGCAAGAGCAGCCGAAAAACGAACCCACCGCAGGAAGAAAAAAGAGTACGAAGAACAAGTTATTAGTGAGGCGCAGGAAAAAATGGAGCAGAACGATATGCGGAGGTTTTATGAGTCTGTCAATGGCGTGCGGAGAAAGACAGCGCCATCTCCCGTCATGTGCAACGACCAACAAGGGAATTTGCTGACAGATAAAACTGAAGTGGCTGCCAGGTGGAACACTTCGAGACTTTATTGAATGGAGGAAGTGACGGTGCATCGGTGAACAGAATAAATATTAGCGACGATGGACAAGCTGTGGAGTCACCTACACTAGATGAGGTTAAAAAAGCTGTCAAAGAGCTGAAAAACAATAAGGCTGCGGGGAAGGACCAGCTCCCGGTTGAACTTCTCAAACATGGCAGTGAGCAGCTTTATGAAGTTCTGCACCATATTATGTCGATAATATGGGAAGACGAGGAAATGCCTGCCAGCTGGTTGGACGACCTCATTTGCCCTCTCTTTAAGAAAGGGCACAGACTGGAGTGCGCCAATTACCGAGGAATAACCCTCCTTAATTCGGCGTACAAAATTATGTCCCGTATTTTGTTCAACAGATTGAGACCGCTTGAAGAGTCCTTCGTCGGCGAATACCAAGCGAGTTTTCGTGAGGGCCGATCAACAACGGATCAAATGTTTACCCTGAGACAAATCCTTGATAAATTCCGGGAGTACAACTTGCAGACACATCATCTGTTTATTGATTTCAAGGCGGCGTACAATTCAGTGAAACGGAATGAATTATGGCAAACTATGCTTGAACATGGTTTTCCGGCGAAACTGATACGGCTGATTCGTATAACGTTCGAAATCAAGCGTAAGGGTTGCGGATGAAATATCGACGTCATTTGTTACCTTAGATGGATTGAAGCAGGGTGATGCATTCTCGAATCTACTGTTCAATATAGCGCTCGAGGGAGCGATTAAGAGAGCTGGTGTGCAAAGAAGCGGTACCATTATCACAAAATCGCATATGCTCCTGCGGACGATATGGATATTATCGGGATTGAAGGGTGGCCACTGAAATTCGATTTTCGAATTCCCGGTTTTTTCCCGCTTTTCCCGGTATTTTTTGTCAAATTTTCCCGGTTTTAATTTAACTTTAAAAAAAATCAAGGTAAGAGTTTTAATACTTTATTTTCTGACCAAACTGATATTTTATTTTCTGACCAAACTGGAGGTCAGTTTTATATCAAAGCAACTGATAATTTGTAACGAACCTTTGAAATAGATGTACATTAAACTACAACGTGTTATGCGAAAATAGTTTTATCACAAGGCACACTGAAATTGTGCCATGTAGTTAGTGTTAACCGGCATTTCATCAATATCGTATTGTAATTCTACATTGGCACCTAATTACAATGATTTGATTTTTTTATTAGTTGCAGATTATTTGTATTTTTTCTTGGATGCACAGCACAACTTTCGTTAGTTAGTCTAGTTTCTGGAAATTACATGCCAGTCTAGTATGCTTCTTCCTTCTTAGAGCATAATGTTTACAGAAAGCAATAAAACGTATAGTATCTTATAGTATAGCCGACATCTTTTTAATGTTCAGCTCTCGGTTTGATCTTATTCAGGCTATTTCAAAGAATAGCTTCCTGAGTAAATGATGGATATCACAAAATTATGTGCCCAAGCACCTTGTTCCTATTCAGTTTTATTTGAAGGCATTGGAAAAACATCAAAGCACGAAAAAGTTATCAAGATGTGAAAAACGTTCGAATTGTGATCAATGTTTCACTAACATTGCAATACAGTACGAGTTTGGCATTTGGAAACAAACAAGCAAAGAATGCTGCACTGCATGTTGCATACACGAAACAAAATCATTAAGTTGCATATTTTTTACCATGTAACTTCAATGCGTCTTTCAAAATAGAATTGTTTGTTTTAATTAAGTTACAGATAAGTTAAGTGTATTTTCATGTTTGATTTAGCATTGTTCAAAGTTTAAACAACTCACAATTTATTCCGGTGATAGTGCAATCAATCATGAGGAAAGACACAATTCTTTCTTATAACGTAAATTAAATTCAATCACAGTTAAATTTAGCAATAAAGTAATAAATCACTGTATAACCTCATTATAGTAATGGGCATTACTTTATTAAAAATCTACAGAATTTTTAAACAACTAATTTGAACACAGATTTAACGCGAAGACAATCTTCGTTTTCGATCGAAATAATTATTCAGATTTCTAAAACAGATTTTAACACCTTTTGGGGAAATAAAACATTCGATTCCTAATCTATTCAATTTTACTTTTTGAATTCCTAGAATTAATGGCTAGAAAGAAAATCTTGGATTTTTTATTAAAAACTTTGAACGTCCTAATTCAATATTACTATATTGAAATGTCCTAAGCTTTGAAACTTATTCATTAATTTCCGTGTACAAATTAGAAAACTATCTTAGAGTATTTCTTTCACCATCATAACCTTATATTACATTACGTTAGTTCTGGAAATATACTAAACTAAAGATATTTTACTCTTTACAATATTACAGACATATTCACGTAGTATTAAAATTACCATTTTCAATGATTTGTAGAATTCTCAGAAATAATTCCAAACAACTCTTGAACATGTGTTAAAATATATATTATCTACCATTATCATTTTTTTTTCGAATTCTGTGCAAATGGAAATTACATACAAATAACAGAAGTACAAAGGTAAGCTTGGAGATTAGAAGAATAACATTTATTCGAAAGAATGAATATTTCGATATTCGATTCTATGCATTTATGCTTCATAACATAATATTTATGACATATGGCCGGGGTTTTACCAAATCATACCAAGCGCCAAAAAAAGTACTCATATTTTTGCCCAAGTTTTTCTTTAACAGATTTAATTGACCATAAATCGTATAGGTCCTATACTATAGGATATCTCTCAACCCCATAACTGAGGATATCCTACAACAAATGTACACACGAATTGATTTGAAATAATTTCCGTTTCCTTTTACGTACAAAATATCACACAAGTCAGTCAAAAAGCCGCTTACTCGGAATTGAAATCAAAATAATCTAGTTACAACACAAACTGGATTTGGGAAAAAGATCTACTTATTTTTTTATACCTCACACATTATGTACTAAAATCAAATAACTCAGTTTCCTTTTTGTATCAACTTCATTCAAAACTTTGAAGAATTCTGAATGAAAGTTTTCAAACAATTATTTTTTCCCGGTTCGTGTCCTGAATTCCCGGTTTTTCCCGGTTTTTTTCCCGGTGACTTCAATTTCCCGTCTTTTTCCCGCTTTTCCCGTTTTTCCCGGTTCGGTGGCCACCCTGATTGATCGCTGTGTCGTGGCTTTTGTGCCTTTTCAGAATGAGACAGCGATGATTGGACTCACGATCAATACCAGCAAAACGAAATATATGGTCGCTGGCAATCAACGTGGGTTCATTAGTGGTGGTGGTAGCGAAATGGTGCTGGATGGTGAAAAGTTTGAAGTAGTAGAAGAATTTGTGTATCTTGGAACATTAGTGACGTGCGATAATGATGTTACCCGCGAGGTGAAAAGGCGTATTGCAGCTGCAAATAGGGTCTATTACGAACTTCGTAACCAGCTTAAGTCCCGTAGTCTGCAAACGAAAACAAAACTCGCGCTGTATACTACTCTGATTCTTCCGGTGGCTTTATACGGCCATGAGACATAGACGTTAAAGGAGGCTGATCGAAGAGCTCTCGGAGTGTTTGAGCGTAAGGTGCTGCGGACAATACTCGGCAGTAAACAGGACGGTATCTGGCGGCGTCGCATGAATCACGAATTGTACCAGGTGTATAAAGGGCTGGATATTATTAAGCTTATTCAACACGGCAGACTACGGTGGGCCGGTCACGTTGTTCGTATGCCGAAAGAACGTCAAGCGAAGATAATATTTAGTAGAGAACCCGGAAGAGGCCGCAGGCTTCGTGGAAGGCCGCGTACACGATGGCTTTTTGCAGTTGAAGAGGACCTGAGGACGCTCAATATTCAGGGCGACTGGAAGCGATTGGCCCATGATCGAGTCCAGTGGAGAAGGAGACTCCATTCGGCGTAGGTTCATCGAAGAGCTGTAGCCCATCAAGTATAAGCTATTAAGCGACAAAACCCATTTTCACAATTTTCTCTAATTTGGGCATGTGCCATCTATCTGATAAGTGCATACTTAGCTTACAAATGATATTCGTGCGTTCCAGAAAAATATATTAATACTTGCTTATAATATAGAGGACATGCGACTCGATACATACCTAGAAAGAAAGAGAAAAAATATTAATAGAGTAAACATACATTTTTTGTAAATATCTCTTTTATATGTGCTTTCAGAAGAGGCAGGTTTATAAATTATTTAACTCAAGAATTATCCATCCGCTACTTTCGCATTATCGCTTTTTACCGTTTTAAATATAAAGGTTTGTCGATATTTGTTTTTTTTTTGGCAATGGTTTATCTTTGTTTTGCAAAACAGCAACAGTATATTTAAAAAAATACCGCAGCTGAAATGCTACCGCAGCTGATGATATGATACTGATTCATTGTTATCCTTATAGAAGCTGTAAAGTCCATTTGGTGGTGAAACATTTTTGGATCATGGAGGTTATTGTACATACAGTGCTTACATTTATTAACAGTGTTGAACTTCGCTTAGCTTAGATATCCTAGGCTTTGATAAGCTAGATTGGCTGTGCACTTCGTAGTCGCTAGTCGTGAATGACAGAGAAACAACAATTGAATAGTATTCTTGGGATTAAAAAACTATACCCACTGTACATGCTTTGAAGTTTTATTAATTCAAGACCAATAACGATGCCAGCCACGCCCTCACAGTCAATTTAGACTTAGGAGAGGAACATTAGTTCGACACTCATTGCTACAAGAGACCTAGGAATCCTCTGAATCTCTGTGAGCGCCACGGGAAAGGGATAGTTGGTTAGGCGAGAAGGGAATGCAAAAGAAGTCGCCTTGGAAAGCGACTAAATAATTATTTTGTGCGATGTTATGTCGAAGTAATTAACGCATCCGCCAAAACAGAACCAATCTCTTCTATGAGGGTGTACACTCATTTGTAAAAACAAAAAAAAAACTATTTTTACTAAGTTTTTCTCCCAGGTTCTTTATAATAATTTACGGTAAAATCAAACGTGCCATATATAGATTTCTGTAGCAAAATAATCAATTCAAACAAGTAAATATTAAAAAAAAAAATCAAAGGGAACTATTGGTGGCCTCACAACATTTTTTTCTTGTAGAATACCTAATAAATTCTTTAGTAAATGCATCCAGGAATTGCTTCGTAAAAAATGCTTCAGCCATTCAATTTAAAGTTTCTCCATGGATTCCTTCGGAAATGAATACAGAAATTTCTTCAATTCAACCCTTTAAGGTCACTCCTGACGGAATCCAAGTTTCAAAGTGCTCGCGTTTTCGTACGTTGCTTCCGTATCGAGTGGTGTGCCCCCGAAAACGCGAGCACTTTGAAACTTGGGTTCCGTCAGGAGTGACCTTAAAGGCGCAAGGCGATTTTTTTAGAAATCGTTGGAAATATTTTTAACGTAAATAACCATTGAAATTATTAACATTGAACGTATTTTCGGTTTGTTGTTTTAAAACAACATTGGGCATTTAAGGGTTAAGAAAACATCTTAAGGAATTGTTCCAGATATTCCTACGTACATTTCTTTAGAGATTCCTTCGGAAATTATTTCTGGAATTTCTAAAGGAGATTGTTCCAGGTAATTCTTTGGAAATTCCTCTAAAAACTTGTTCGATGATTCCTTCGTACATTCCTAGAGAATTATTTTTAGCAACTCTTTCAAAACTTTCTTTGAACCTTCGGAAATTCCTTTAAAATTTCCATAGAAATTGCTCTCTATCGGGAATCTATTCAGGAATTAATTTAGAAAGAATTCATTCGAGAATACCTTTAGAAATTCTATTGAAAATTCCTCTAAGAATTCCTTTGGAAAATTCATTCCTTTGGAGTTCCTTCGGGAATTCTTTTAAAAATTCATTTAGTAAAAATCTTTCACAAATTCCTATCCCTCTTGATTCTCCATAGGGAATTCTTGAGAGAATCTAAAATTCATTCAGGAATTCTTTCGGACACTAATTTTAGAAATTTCTCCAGGAATAATTTAGTGAATTACGCTTATAATTCCTATGGATGCTCCTTTACTAATTCCTTTGTAAAATCCTCCTCTGAAAATTGATCCAGAAATCGGAAGTTCCTCCAGAAATTGCTTTGAAAAATCCTAAGCAATTTTGTATTTCTTTCATACATTCCTGAAAACTTTTCGAGAGAATTTACAAAGCGGTCTCTAATTAATGTCCCGAAAAAAAAACTTTTAGATTTCTCCTTCGATCTTCGAGAATTCTCCAGAAAATCCATTGAAGATGACAAAATGTTTTTTTTGCCCATAGATCGGAACAACAATTCAATACATTTTTAATTATATGATTTGAAGAAGACTTGATATTGAAGATTTCTGGTTTCAATACCATCTTCAGTGTACTTTCAACAAGGCCGGATAGCTCATCAAATAAAGTTATTGGTTATTATTTTTGGAATCCACGAACAAAAGGCTCTACTGACGCCGCTGATGTTACAAAAAAAGTCAGTAGCGTACTTTCGAATTCAGTCGAGATAAACTGTCCACTCCAAAAAGTGGACAAATTCTTATATATCAATAGAAAGCTATGTGTCAATGGTGTCAATCACCAATCGGGCATACCGAATCAATTTCTACACTTTTTTTCTTCTCCATACAAGGCTGGGTCAGTCTAGTGCACTACTCGAACATCAAAACCTTTGTACATATTAATAAAAAAATGTGTGTGTGTGTGTGTGTGTGTGTGTGTGTGTGTGTGTGTGTGCTTCATCCTCTATCCCTCACCTATCTGGGGGCGTTGGTTAAGTAGTACTACAAATAATTTGATCAAATCTCATGCTCCGTAATGGTGCCCTTTTTATTACGAGCACTACAAAAAGGATTCACATCTGAAGAAACATTTCTTCAGAAAGTGTGAGGAATGGGATGCACTAGTTCTTCATAACAGGTACAGCAAAACTTCACAAGGACGCCCTTATTCGTAGTAACTACTCAGGGAGTAGAAGAGAAGGTCGAGAAGAGCCACCGTTGCCCACTAAAGCTTGAATCGGATATCTGGGACTCCCACAATATCCGCGGCAATAGCAGCAAACGATGCACTGTGCGTATTTAGTTTTTATGTGTAGGGCATCATCAATGAAATACAACATAATATAACTGGAACATGCTCACCAAATTAATTCGTCCATTCTTGAGTCCATCATAAATTGGCTCCTAAATTCATCAGGGCACGGCAGCTACGACAAAGATATGAAATGTCCAATGATCAGCAGCGGATATCCAGTAGGAACCGATCAGTCATCACAGGATCAAGAATTCTGAGGTTGTGGTCCGTAATGAAAATGTTGCTTTTATTTTGATGTATGTATTTTATTATTCAGGTGGATTTCTTGATTTCCCAATAAAATATCAGATATACAAGTTTAGTTTTTCCTACGGTTGAAAAAAACCCATCAAATTAGGTTTTCATTTTGCTTCTACTGATAGAACCAAAAAATCCAATTTTAAGTTGCAGTTAAAATTTTAGGCTGTAAGTAATTAACTAAGCTTTTGGAGCTCTCAACCTCCATAAAGCAGATCAGGATTCTATAGTATAGGGGAGACTGGGTAGACTTGATCCCCTTTTCTGATTTCCGATGTATCACAGCCAAAAATAAATAAACATACGCGGTTTCCACACAGACTCTCTTATAAATATAGTTTTCAATTTTACTGATGTATGACAGTCCTTAAATTATTGTTGTTATTGATACACAATCGATTTTTTGGAGTGCTGTCAAAACTCGACTTTCAAAATATTCGGGGGAAATTGATCCCTCTCCAAGAACTTGCTTTGGTAAAATTAGAAAGGTGCCCTCAGATTTTTAAAATATTTTTCCTTCAAAAAACGCAGAATTTTCGAATTGCTGTGCGTATACATGAACGATTTTTGTTATTGAATTCGACAGCACATGCAATTTTAAAATTTGGGGAGACTTGATCCCCTTTTCATCATATCTACGCAATAAATAATTTTTCCTGCCAAAACTTCATCAAATCTGTCAAATCTACAAAAAATTAAAAGCCTGAATACAGATTTATATTTTTTAGAATTTCTTCGACAAATTTTTGTATGGGTGACTAAGGGGGGATCAAGTGTCCCCATATTGAGGCAATAACTTCAAATCCAAATATCCTAAAACTTTGATGGAATGTTGACATTTTCATCAGTACAGATCATTAAGCGTATTTATGGCTTTGTGCTGTGAAAAAACGAAAGCATTTGGTCATTGTTGTTTGAAAAGTTGTTCAAGTTTGGCGTGGCCAATAAAAAAACTTTGGAAAGGTTAAAACATACAAACCGCCCTGCAGAATAAATAAAGTTGTCAATCCAAAAAATAACTCACCACATAACGGTCATTTGTTTTGAGGATCTATACTAAAAAATACGCTAGAACAAAACTACTTTAGTTCTCGATAAAACAAGGGGTGATCAAGTCTCCCCGGGGATCAAGTCTACCCACCTTTCCCTAGTGGTTACATAATATTTTTATCATACAGTATTTTTTGCATCCGGATAATTGATTGTAATTGCCGAACATGCGAACAGCTCCTTTTACAATGTACATTTGTTGAGTAACAATTTGAAAAATGTTTCAATTAATGCATGGCCAAACTTAAATTTAATCATCCAATTTCCAACACAAACGGTAAGAATTCTTTCGTGAATCGCAAACTAACATGTCAATAAATCAAGCAAATGGAACCAAATCTGGCATGTGGAAGTTTTGGAAGGGAATATATGTCTCTGTGGTGGTTTAAAAAAACCCTCCCCTTTCTGGAAAGGGGAGCTCCCATACAAATGAACCAGAAATTTCTGCATAACTCGAGAAATAATCAGTGAATATAAATTTTAGGGCAAACGAAGTTCGTCCGGTCTGCCAGTATACAATACACGGTAGACCAAAAACGACTAATCTAGATTCGTACTACGTTTTAACAAATGCCAATTCAAACAGCTGCTCTTAAATCTGCACATCGAAGAATCGAAGCCCCGAAAATCAGTAAATTGTAAGTTAAGTAGGGATAATTAGGAAATATACCAAATACTAGTATACGAGAAAGGCAAAAAGGTGTAAATAGGTAAATTAGATGGATCTCACCAGATACGTAGTTTTTTGCAGGACTTCAAGCGTTGCACACGGTTCCCTCCTCGTATGAACAACTTGGTTCTGCTTCGGACGTTCGACGTCCGCAATCTTATTGAAAATGTGCTTCTTCTACTTCCTAGCTAAGAATAAGACGGGGGTTCCAGCTTGACATGCACCTTTTGCAAGAAGTACTCAACTATTTTCGAAAACTTTGTCTCCTCACTTTTTTCAAGTTTATTAGGAATGCTGTGTTGATGGCTTTCGGGAATTAACTTCGGACGAGAAGCCATGCTTCATCAATTCCCTCCTACGATAACGGTCATTTGGAAAAACGTGGCTTCACAAGTCCCAGATTTAGTCAATGGGCGCCCGGGAGGCTTGATCTTGGTACGCAGCGGTTCTCGGCGTCAACAAAGAAATTTCGGCTTTTACCTGTTTTACCGGTTTGCCAATGGAAAAACTTGCTGTCACGAAAAACACGTCTATCAGCGGGCAATGATTGCTACGATCTCTCCATATTAATAAAAAAAATGTATTGACAAAATTAGCTGTTTGATTCTCGTTCCGGTCAAGAATGCAAAACGGTCAACGTGCAAAAATAATCAATAACTGTGGAAATCCTAATAGAATACTAAGTTGAAAAGCAGGCCAAATTTTATCAATCGATCAAATTTTACTAGTCGACCTGGCAGATGTTGCTCTGCATAGTAGGTTATATTTTCGTTGTGAACTGATCATGCGAAATTTCCATACAAATTTTGATTTTAGTTTTTCACGATTTACTCAACCTTGTTTGTGATTTTCGCATGAGTAAAAATCATATAAACCTGTCGGAAACGATAACGAATATATTTGCTGAAGGAATGAAGAAAATCCATCCTGCCGTTTTCGAGTTATGCGGATACGAACACAGACCATTTCATTTTTATTATATAGAGAAGATAGAAGAATAGATAGAAGGTAGAAGAAGATAGATGTTGAGCGCCATTCATCCAAAAGTGTTTTCTAAAAAAATAATTTATCACGAGTTAGAATATTGAAATTAGCTTTTCTTTTGTTTTCTTTGCATTTTTAGTGCATTGAAAAGGCAATTGTAATGCAACATCCGCAAACAAAAACGTTCGGTCCTCTTACAAAAATGTTTCTCGTTGTACGAGAAAGGCAAACAAGTCTTGAACTCGATACAAGAATTATTTCTCAGGTTCAACATTCACCTGTCTACTTAAAAAGTATAATATAAACTTGACAATAAGGTACCTATTATATCTATTCTTTGAAACGGCCGTAGCGTGACAAGTGATAGGGTAGATGTAGTTAGGATAAGCAAATTCCCATCGTTCGCTGGCATACACGACAAGCGTCATCCTTGACTCTGGCAGTGAATCGCATTGCTATGCCACCAACAGTACCAGCAGCAAACAGGCAACAGCGCAGCAGCATGTCTCGTGGCTATATAGATCAAGGCCCGCGATGTTTCCTCTCTCCACCAACACGGTTTCTAACGGATCGTCGTTCGTCCGTCCACCACCGGTGCCGACGCGGCATACAAAGCACTTTGAAAGAACAACCCGATCCCTACCCGCTCTCTCACTTCGCTAGTTAGCGTTAGTGGCCAATCACACCTCTCCACAATCGCACTATTCACGAGACTTATCTAAATATAAATTATCACAATTGGGGTACCTTCACTTCGAGTAGTGAGTCGAGCTTGAATCACGATGGCACACGCGGACTGAGGATTATTATATTTATAAACAACGACGGACGGTAAATCATCATCTGTGCAGTAATAATAATGCAAAAAAAATTGAATAATCCACCTAGCGGTGGTGATGGGTTTCTCATGCAAAGGAGACATAGGAGGAGACATGGCATTATCTATATTTATTTATATTTTTACCGCTTATTCTTCTTTAGAAAAATAAATAAATAAAACTGAATATTATGACAAACCTTTATTATAGGAACTTTCAACCAAAGGCTGACACGTCCTTTTTTTATAAACTTTTTTATGCATCCAGACCGCAGTGTAAATTAACTTCAGAATGCAATTACCAATTTTTAAAAGCAAGAAATGAGAAGCTAATCAACTCATCGACAAAATCAACTTGTAAACCGGTTTAATTATTTTTTGCTAAATATCAAAAAGTGTGTCATACATTCGTGTACAATGCATCAATTTACACAAATAAATCGATTGGACAACCTTCTTGCTTTTCCTCAAAATTTTGTTTTTAGAATGATTTCGCTGCCTTTCGGTACGCCTTATTATATCAGCAAGTCTCAAACATAAGCATCACTAATCACATGCGATGAGTTGAATTGGATATCAACAGAAGAGACGCCGAGAGAGACAACTAGAGTGCAATTTCGCGCATCCGCAAAATCGGACCTAAACAAAAAAAAATCTAACCGTGAATGATTTGGGAAAACATTTTCTCTCGGTTCAAGTCTTTCTGCTTTGTGTGCGATTTAATTTCGGTACCGGTGCTGCGCGGATCGATTAACAAAATCAGAGTAAAATGAAAAGCGTAGCCCTCGCGCGAGTTCAACAGCAATATTTGCATTGCAGATTTGTAGTGATCAGATGGACCTAACGGAGAGTTTTGCTTGTAGTAATACTTTTAATAATTTTATCTTTCTATGTACTAGCTTAGTTGACATTGTTCTAAATGTGTCGTAAGTTCTTAATCGTAAATAGCCCTTCAATATATTACTTTCATATGTTACATCAGGATTAATATCTAATAAAAAATAGTGGTTGATACAATCCAGCTTATCACCCTTTTTGTAGATGGGACAAACGACACCTTCCATCCACTCCTGCGGCAGAACGTCATTTTCCCAAATCTTGATAATTACACACTTGGCCCTTACGTGAACTGTTCAACTTCTCATAGAACTTCCGTGTGTTATTAGCGCGGTACAGTTGCTCCGTCTCTCACAGTCTAGATCTTTCTGCTTTTACCTTCGTAAAATCTGGTTTTGTCAGTTCCGCGCCCGTTTGTATCGTACCGCGCCGTTCGTCTTCGTGAGGAGTTGCAGCAATCTTGCCCAAGCTGCATTCTTCTCTTCCACTAACTGCTCCCATTCGCCGTCATACCAATCGTATATCTGATCCGGGAGCACCGTGCCAAATGCAGTTGCGGTGCTACCAAAGTCGGATCAAATATCTGTCCAGCCATCTTCAAGAGAAGCTACGCCTAGCTGCTCTTTCGTTGGGAATACCACTTCCACCTGCTGCGCATAGTCTTGGACTAGTCTACCATCTTGTAGCCGCCCAATGTTTAGCCGCGGTGTTCGACTCCGACGCGTGTTGTACACCGTCGAGAGTTTTGAGCGCAGGCATACTGCAACGAGGTAGTGGTCAGATCCAATATTCAATATTCGCACTGCGGTAGGTGCAGACGTTCGTGATGTCGGAGAAGAATGTACCGTCAATTAGGTTTTCCGTTTCTTGATTATGTGATCTCCATGTGGGCTTGTGGATATTCTTGCGGGGGAAGAAAGTGTTTTAGATTACCATTCCGCGGGAGGCTGCAATTTATACATCGTTGGCCGTTGTAATTCGATACCGTGTGCAGACTGTCCGGTCCGATCACTGGTCTGTTTATTTTCTCCCTTTCTACCTGAGCGTTCATGTCGACGATGACGATTTTTACGTCCCGCAGTGGGGATCCATCCTTATGATTGCTCCAGCTTTACATAGAACGCTCTTTCTCATAATCGGGTATCTCTTCGTGTGGGAAGTGCACGTTGATGATGCAATAGCTGAAGAAACGGCTTTTTATCCTCAGATTGCACATCCTTGCGTTGATTGGCAGCTATCCAATCACGCGTTGGCGCATCTTGCCCAGATTTGTTTTTTATTCAGTAATTTTTTCCATAGAAATTCAGTAAAAATCACTAAAATTCAAAACAAATTGAAAAAAATCTTCCGTAAAATTTGCGAGCAGAAAATAATATATCGCCACGTATATTCACGCCGTCGCATACAATTTGCGAACCGCAACACACCTCTATAGACCCGTTTGCAAGCCGACAGGCCTCCTAATTTGTGTTTACATGCAACCTGTGTACTATTTGCACAGTTATTGATTAAAAATTGAAATAATTGAGAATCTATACCACCCGAATACACTCTAGAAGACAGGAGAATTGAACTATTCATTTCGGGATTGCCAATTCTGCACCTTTGCTATCATGTTTAGCAGAACTAAAAATAATAAATGAACGAATTTGTTTTTTGCAGTAGGGAAGACTGGGGATACTTGATCCCCTTTTCTGATTTCCGATGTATCACAGCCAAAAATAAATAAACATACGCGATTTCCACACATACTCTCTAAGAAATATAGTTTACTTTACTGATGTATGACATTCCTTAAATTAGTGTTGTTATTGATACACAATCGATTTTTTGGAGTGCTGTCAAAAATCGACTTTTAAAATATTCGGGGGAAATTGATCCCTCTCCAAGAACTTGCTTTGATAAAATTAAAAAGGTGTCCCCAGATTTTTTAAATATTTTTGCTTCAAAATACGCGGAATTTTCGAATTGCTGTGCGTATACATGAACGATTTTTGTTTTTGAATTTGGCAGCACATGCAATTTTAAAATTTGGGGAGACTTGATCCCCTTTCTATGATATCTACGCAATAAATAATTTTGCCTGCCAACTCTTCACCAAATCTGTCAAATCTACAAAAAATTAGAAGCCTGTCAAATCTACAAAAAATTAGAGAACAGATTTATATTTTTTTGAATTTTTTCGCCAAATTTTTGTATGGGTGACTAATGGGAGATCAAGTGTACCCATATTGAGGAAATAACTTCAAATCCAATTATCCTAAAACTTTGATGGAATGTTGGCTATCAGTACAAATCATTAAGCATATTTATGGCTTTGTGCTGTGAAAAAAATGAAAGCATTTGGTCATTTTTAGGAAAAGTTGTTCAAATTTTGCGTGGCCAATAAAAAAATCTTTAGGAAGGCCAAAACATACAAACTGCCCAGCAGAATAAATAAGGTTGACAATCCAAAAAATAACTCACCACATAAAGGTCCTTTAGACAGAATCTATAATAAAAAATACGCTAGGACAAAACTTCTTTAGATCTCGATAAAACAGGAGGTGATCAAGTCTCTCCGGGGATCAAGTCTCCCCACCTTCCCCTAAAATGTGCACAACACATGCATGAAAAATAGTCACTATCAAATTTCCTTGTCCTGAAAATAAGGTCTGTTGAACTGAATGAATAAAATTAAAATTTACAACTTGAAAAAATGCCCAACTAACTTGACGCGCTGGTAGCTGCATCTGCGAGCGATTGCAGAGGAGCTGTTTGCAGGTGCGCATCCAATTTCCGCGAATAATTTCACTTGCGCGAACTTGACTTTGGCGGCCTAAAAATAAATGCCACGATTTCAACTATTCGGCTCGGCAGCGAGAGCGAAATGTGCGAAGAATACGGTGGATTTATTTAATTTTGTTGTGTCCGTGTCGAACTCGATTTTATAGATAATTTTTGTTGTTGTTACGTGGAATTCGGAGCGTGGGGGCAATTTTCTTTTTTTCTTAATTGTTGGTGTTCGTGCTGATACACAGGTGATGTTTCGGGTAGGTGCCAGATGTTTACTAACAAAGAGAGTTATCTAGTATTGGCATCTGCCCGGAGAGAATCCCTGATTGAAAGTAATGAGCAAACAGACAAAAGTAAGTTTGTTGAGAAACTGTACACAATATGAATGCTTGTGTAAAAATAGCTTTTTATTGTTTTCTCAAAATTTATGACAAAAGGAATGTATTTTCTTTAATTAAATTTCCATTAGTTCAAAACTTTACCTAATTCTAGAGGTAATTTGAGGCATTAATAAAAAAAGGACGACACACCTGAATACGCATGGAAAACTTCGACTTTAAATTCTGTAGTTAACTCATGGCAAGTAAGTTGGCATGATATAATTTCAGCTAGTGAACGACGACGTTCGGCAACACCCATGTAACGAAACGGAAAAGCGTTTCACATTACCAATCCTGTTAGTTTGCGCCAGATTTGTTACCGCCCACCGTTGTTCTTCGTCTGATAAGCTGCCCCGTGTTCGTAATATATACGACGACGTTTTCTTGCCTTTGTCGTACCTTTGCTGGCAGAACGAAAAGTGTTTTATTTCAACGACAAACCTTTTCGGCTGCGAAAAAATCAATACTCCACTAAAAGGTTCATCCTTCAAAGGTATGCTAGCTATGCAACGAATAGAACGGGAAACTAGCGCTCTACACCGGACCTGACAAGCCATCAGTCGGAAGCTCGTCAAAATGCACCAGACAGCAGTATTATTGGCTATCATTCATATTGGGTATGTGTTTACGATCCTGTTAGGACATCGCTTTGTTGGAGCCGGCGACACCGCGCACTGCCTGGTGTCTGGGTCTGGTCGCAAACAAACCATTACGTAATCATATGCTGAAGAAGCTCGCCAACCACGGCACCCCATCGGACCAGTAGTAGCGGAGGAGACATCGTCAACGATGTCGGTTTTTCGAGCTTGGTCTCTCTCACTACACAATCGTTCTGATTCGTGTGAGGATGCGATTGCACAACTAGTCACAGGGCCAGCCGATAGTCAGCATTGGAGAATATCCTTGTTCGCTCTGTTATTCTCTCTCTGCTCTAATCACATGAAAAAAATAAAGCAGTGGTTCCTCAGATATTGTGTGAATTGTAGGAAAACCTCAAAATCCTACACTAATAAAAATCCACACATTTTAATGGCAAAAATTTAAAGAAATTGGCAAATAATATTTGTGATTCATTTATAACTATCCGTTGTCGGAAGTCCACAAAAAAAAGTTGTTAGTCAAATAAAGGGTTAAGTGTGTTTCCACATATGTGTCATGCAAATTCATATAGTCAATATTTAAAATAGTTAAACATTTATTGAATGTATGTGTGCCATAAAACAACTAGATTCTTATCAGTGTAGACACGTATAAATGGTGACACATTTAAAACGTTTAAAATAATAATAATTAAAAATTCGCAAATCATCAATAGAAAAGCAATTATTTCTGTTTCTTCTATAGCTCTGCATTCCAACTGAAATTTGGACGACTTTTCAACTTGTTGTTCAATTGCATTTTCACAGTTATTACTTAAAGTCTTTTTATGTCAGACATTAGACATTTCAAGACTATGTATCTTGTGGGGAGAACACAATAGCCATCGAGTCGAAAATGTTTTCTAGAAATACTACAATGAGAGATCGGCGAAGACGCCATCTTGTTTCCAGTTGAACCGTCAAAAGCGGTTCGAATTCGATTTGTTTACATTTTGCATCCATAAGAAGCAAGCAAAAAGTTCAAGTGATCCAGTTCAGGGAATCATTTTTTCTTGGATGCGCATGCGAAACAAGCGACAAAATACAACCAACGACAAAGCTTTGTTTTTGACGGAGATAATAATGACAAAGATCCGAAAAAAATTGTCAGTAACAAAAAAGAAGATAATTTTGTTGCTAACTTTCCATCCCGTTAGTTTGCATTTTATATCTACATTTTATATCAAATGATTCTTGTTATATTGTGTTTGGGTTCTGATAAAAGATTGTTGCGAGCTGCGTTTGTCTTTTTTTTTTTGTCTTTATTATCGAGACTTTTAGCCCGAGGCTGGCTCGTCTCGAAAGATGCGTTTGTCAGTAACAAACTCTGTTGACGACAAAAGGTATATTGTTAGGCGTTGCTCGAATATTGATTCCCTGATTTTTATTCTTACAATTTCATGCATTGCCATTTCGACAGTTTTTCACTCCGCCGGTCTCTGGTTATAGGGTTGCTAATGTTTTTAACTCAAAAACCGAACCGAAAATCGAACTCAACAATCCCGGGTTGGCAATGTCGACAAAAAAATGAGAATGTTCATATACCACGTTAGAGAAAGGCCTCCATATTCCTGAAATTAATCCGGAAGTTAATTCCAGTCATGTTCGCGCTTTAATTCCGATCCAGAAGAAATTGCGGTGTAAATTCCGAAGGTAAAAATCTGTGATACATGTCGGAAAGGGGGGTATTCCAGAGTAAAATCGAAAGCGATCGAATTCTCGAAAGAATTTCGGTGACCAGGGAATCATTTTTTCTTGGATGCGCATGCGAAACAAGTGACAAAAGAGAACCAATGAAAAAGCTTTGTTTTTGTCGGAGATAATAATGAAAAAGATCCGAAAATTTTTGTCAGCAACAAAAAAGAAGAAATTTTTTTGCTAACTTTTCATTCCGTTAGTTTGCATTATCTCTACAGCAAATTCCGGTTTTATGCTATAGAAGCTTCTGCTTTTATGGACATATTTGAGAATCTAACTATAAACTAACTAACCAAAATAGCTTTGGATTTTCGGAAATATCAAAGCATGAAAGGCAAATTATTCTTGTCATATTGTGTTCGGGTTCTGAAAAAGGCTTGTGGCGAGGTGCGTTTGTCAGAACAAACTCTGTTGATGACAAAGGGAATATTGTTGAGCGTTGCTCGAATATTGATTCCCTGCTGGTGGTGACCATTCCAAAAAGGGTGCTAAGGGTGATTTTGAAGAAATTTTGGTGAAAATTTCCAACAAAATTACGGAGGAATTTTCAAAGGCATTCTGTTTAGCACTGAAGGAGTTTCGGTGAGCATTCCGAAAGTTATTTCAATAACAATTCCCGAACCAGTGGACGAACACACTTCGGTTGGAATAGAGGCGATTGATTACTTGCAGCTTCGCTTACTGCGTTGTTTTTGATCGTGTGCGAAGTTGATGTAAAAAAAAACAATCTTAAAATAGTTTAGGTACATAAAATTAAGTAAACAATTTAGCCCCTTATAAGGCAGAAGAATCTGAACAATAAATTAACAAATAAATTGGAAATTTTACAATTCTTGTGATTCTTACAACTAGACAACAACTAGACAACTTACGACTGACTCGAGGTTAGGGATCACAAATACACAATAGGAAAAGGAGGGGGTTTAGGGTTTTAAAATTATTGATTGCGATGTTGTTGAATTGGTTTGATGATGGATTTTGCATTCATCTGTAATGAAAGAGAAACAAAAACAAAAAAAAAGGAGACAACGAAAAGAAGAGGACACTTAAGGGGAAATGCTACATACAGGGGACTCACGAAAATTCAAATTCTAAAATCAATCTCTTTCAAAAACAGATAGATAAGGTGCATATACTCTAAATCAAGGCCCGCCAACACTTCCCTAACGGGTTTCATTTGTTTTCTTCGGACCGGAGCTGGAGCAGACATATGACGGATGCCCACTGCGGGACGTCAAAATAGTCATCGGTGACATGAACGCACAGGTAGGAAGGGAAGAAATGTATATACTGGTCAACGGACCGGATAGTCTGCACACCGTATCGAATGACAACGGCCAACGATGCATAAACTTCGCAGCCTCCCGCGGAATGGTAATCCGAAGCACCTTCTTTCCCCGCAAAAATATCCACAAGGCCACATGGAGATCACCTTACCTAGAAACGGAAAACCAAATCGACCACGTTCGAATTGACGGTAAATTCTTCTCTGACATCACGAACGTCCGCACTTACCGCAGTGCGGATATTGAATCCGACCACTACCTCGTTGCAGTATGCCTGCGCTCAAAACTCTCGACGGTGTACAACACGCGTCGAAGTCGGACGCCGCGGCTTAACATTGGGCGGCTACAAGACGGTAGACTAGCCCAAGAATACGCGCAGCAGCTGGAAGTGGCACTCCCAACGGAAGAGCAGCTAGGCGCAGCGTCTCTTGAAGATGACTGGAGAGATACCTGAATGGCGATGTGGTAGACGAAGATGGCGGTATGGTGATGGACCTGGGGGAACGCGCGCAGGACATAATTTTACTGGCTCCGGATCTCCAGGAAATCCAGGAGAAGATTGGCCGGCTGAAGAACAAGAAAGCCCTGGGGTTGACCAACTACCAGGAGAGCTGTTTAAACACGGTGGTGAGGCACTAGCTAGAGCGCTGCACTGGGTCATTACCAAGATTTGGGAAGAGGAAGTTTTGCCGCAGGAGTGAATGGAAGGTATCGTGTGTCCCATCTACAAAAGGAACGATAAGCTGGATTGTAGCAACTACCGCGCAATTACATTGCTGAACGCCGCCTACAAGGTACTCTCCCAAATTTTATGCCGTCGACTGGCACCAATTGCAAGAGAGTTCCTGGAGCAGTACCAGGCGGGTTTTATGGACGAACGCTCCACCACGGACCAGGTGTTCGCCATTCGCCAAGTACTGCAGAAATGCTGCGAATACAACGTGCCCACACATCATCTATTCATCGACTTCAAAGCCGCATATGATACAATCGATCGGGACCAGCTATGGCAGCTAATGCACGAACACGGATTTCTGGATAAACTGACACGGTTGATCAAAGCTACGATCGGGTGATGTGCGTAGTTCGAGTTTCAGGGGCATTCTCGAGTCCCTTCGAAACCAGCAGAGGGTTACGGCAAGGTGATAGTCTTTCGTGTCTGCTATTCAACATCGCTTTGAAAGGGGTAATACGAAGAGCAGGGATTAACACGAGTGGTACAATTTTCAATAAGTACGTCCAGCTATTTCGCTTCGCTGACGACATAGATATTATGGCACGTAACTTTGAGAAGATGGAGGAAGCCTACTTCAGACTGAAGAGGGAAGCCAAGCGGATCGGACTAGTCATCAACACGTCGAAGACGAAGTACATGATAGGAAGAGGTTCAAGAGAAGACAATGTTAGCCACCCACCGCGAGTTTGCATCGGTGGTGACGAAATCGAAGTGGTAGAAGAATTTGTGTACTTGGGCTCACTGGTGACTGCCGAAAATGATACCAGCAGAGAAATTTGGAGACGCATAGTGGCTGGAAATCATACATACTTTGGACTCCGCAAGACGCTCCGATCGAATAGAGTTCGACACCGTACCAAACTGACAATCTACAAAACGCTCATTAGACCGGTAGTACTCTACGGACACGAGACCTGGATGGTACTCGTGGAGGACCAACGCGCACTTGGAGTTTTCGAAAGGAAAGTGCTGCGTACCATCTATGGTGGGGTGCAGATGGCGGACAGTACGTGGAGGAGGCGAATGAACCACGAGTTGCATGAGCTGCTGGGAGAACCATCCATCGTTCACACCGCGAAAATCGGACGACTGCTGTGGGCCGGGCACGTAGTCAGAATGTCGGACAGTAACCCGGTGAAAATGGTTCTCGACAATGATCCGACGGGCACAAGAAGGCGAGGTGCGCAGCGGGCAAGGTGGATCGATCAGGTGGAAGATGACTTGCGGACCCTCCGTAGACTGCGTGGTTGGCGACGTGTAGCCATGGACCGAGCCGAATGGAGAAGACTCTTATATACCGCACAGGCCACCCTTAGTCTGAATAAATGAAAAATGAATCTAATCTGCAAGAGGGAAATATCCGCCGTACCCGCCCCAGACACCTGGGCGCACATCTGTGGCTTTTGCGGGTCTGGGTATATTGGCATAACGCCATTTGGTATAAGGTCATTTGGTTTTAAGGGCATTTGACATAATGGTCTTTTGGCATAATTTTGAACTCAGGACTGGTAAATAGTGGCTCAAAATAGTGACTTTAATGACCAATACTGTCGAAAAAAGGGACTTAATAGTGACTTTCACTTTTATTTCATTTGCAGCGACAAAAATTGACTTTTATATGAAATTAATTAGGCCGTTGAGGCCCTCTTTAGCCTAGCCGTAAGATGCGCGGCTATAAAGCAAGACCATGCTGAGGGTGGCTGGATCGATTAACCTCGCGGTTAATAACTGTGGAAGTACTGAATAAACATCAAGCAGCGAGGCGGCAATGTCCCAGTGGAGAATGTAATGCTAATAAGATGAAGAATAAGGCCGTTACGAATAATTTTCAAAAATTATGTCTTCCTCTAATTTCTAATATGTTTTGGTTGAAAATTCCAATTTGAAGGGGCAATAAATTCCGCAAAAATTATGAATTGCCAAAACATTATTCAACGAATCCGATGAAAAGAAAAGTGTGTGCTTATTTAGTGCAATGTCTTTACTTGTCATGAGTTATTTAATTCCATTACTTTGCATTCTTTACAAGTATACGTATTTCGACCTCAACAGTAATGACGTCATTAGTCTCTCAAGTCGAGTCAAGTATGAGACACTGATGGAATTAAATGGAATAGTTCGTCTTATGACAAATGAAATCTGATGCACTTGTTTTATTTTATTATTTTTTATATTTATTTTTGTATTTTCGGCCCCGTTAACCACTGGAAAAACACAATTTAAAGGTGCAATAATGTTTAATATGGGTTCGAACTTATTCGTGTGAAATGGCACTTTTTTATGAAAGAAATTTATTTAAATAATGTTTCGACATAGATTTAATTTGACTCACAAAGTTTATAAATCTGAAACCCAAGAATCATTACCTAAAGGATTTTGTTCAGAATTTCGAAAAGCCCAAACAAGAAGTTTAAGCTACCAACCGGTGGGATTTCAAAATAATAAAAATCTCAAAAAAAAAATCACGATTTTTCTTGATAGAATATCCAAAGTTTATGCAGTTTCGAATGTCTAAATTGTCGTCAGAATATATTTTGGAAAATTGTTAAGTATTTATCGGAGCAGAGACCATTCATTTTGCTCCTTGTAAAAAAACACGTGAAAAATCTATCTACGTAATAAATGGAAGAGATTCTAATTTTTCCATTTTAATTCAAAAATAAATATTTTTTGTTCCAAAATATATATGTTTGTGAGTAAAACATATTTGTTATAAAAAAATTAAAAGCTTGTTAGTTTTGAGTAGGTGAAAGTGGGGCAAGATCGCCAACGTTGGTTATGACTTAAAAGAGCATTATTTTCACATCATTATCACGAGAGATGGTTAACAATAATGTAAAAGGGTTATACAAATGAAAACGCACTCTGTCAACCTTACTCGCTCTTGAAAAAATATTGATTTTAAGATGGTTTAGTTGAAATTCAAGTTTTCATATACATATACATATATGTAATTTCGTGGTTGCATAATTTATGGTTTGAATCCTAAATTTCTCGTTTTTCAGCACAAATTGATATTATTGATATTAATAATGATCGATGAGATATTAAACTTTGGATATATGTTAGCTTGGGGCGGTATTGCCAACTATATAAGGGATAAAGAATCGCCTAGCCCTCAAATGCATTTACAAAATCATCAAAATAGTTTCTACTTGAATCAGGGATGATTTGAAACAATGATGATGATTTTAATCATGAAAATTAGCTTTGGGCAAATTCAGATATTGTCGTAGAGCCCAAAAATCAACATGGAATACGACACTTTTAAGTACATAATCCATAGAAGTTCAAGAAATGTGTCACCCGTTCTAAATAAATTCAGCTCATTGTTTATATAAGGTTTGGTGGTTGCTCGTCTCGTCACCTTTTTGAAACCAGTTTATAAGATATTGAAACTTCATTAATAAATGTTTAATGATACTTATGTGAAAAACAAGGCATCATAAAGGTGGTTCATGGAAAAATCAACAGAATTCGAAGGAGTTTCACTATTTTACAAGGTTTCCCCGAAACAACAGGAATTGTATCTAAGTCTGAAATTGTGTCGGATTAAGATGAAAATATCCGATTTTTATTGAAATTGAATACTCAACAGTTTAATTGATAAGATGTAGAGTTCAATAGTTTTAAAAAGAGGTTTTAAAATAATATATAAGCCTTGTGAATATATTTTGATTCTCATTTCCCTGTGCTCATCCTGCTTGCATACCCAATTGCATCACTGTGACACAAAACCCTTCAATTAATTGCTGTTAAAAATCTAATTAGAACACCAAGATTCAAAGCGAATTTGTCACTAAGTCACTAAGTCACTAAGAATTTGCAAACAGCTTTAGGGCCAAAACTTACAAAGCGACAATATGCAATAATAAAAATATAAGCAGCCATATTGAATTTGGCCGCCATCTTGGACTTCTTTTTGAAAACTATTTTTCCACCAGGTTCGCAACCACCAATTTAGAATATTAATACATCGATGGAAAGCTTAGCTTATATTGTGTATTGTGTCCGAAAATCTCAGGTGTATGTTTTTTCTATCAAAAGTTATGTACGATTTACCAAAACTAAAATTCTTGAATTATTTAATAAAATAACTTGAATACGGCTCCGTTATGCTCAAAACCTTTGAGCCCTTCAAATAAAATACAGTTGTAGATATGCTTTTCATTTATGAAACATATTTGGCTTAGTATAGTGTATGAAATCAAGGTAATACCATATTAACCATACACCTGAGATTTTCGGACACAATGCACAATATGAGCTAAGCTTCCCATCGATGTATTAATATTCAAAATCGGTGGTTGCGAACCTAGCGGAAAAATAGTTTTTAAAAAGAAATCCAAGGTGGCGGCCAAATTCAATATGGCTGCTTATATTTTTATTATTAACTAACGAGGAGTTCATCTTTCGGAAGAATTTAACTCGGATCCTTTATATACTCGCCGAAAGCTTTCGAAAGAATATAAATTTGGCAATTTTTAAGAACCTCGTGCAAATAGTGGCCCGGTTGCAGCGAGAATTACTTTTTTGCTCGTACAGTTCGTAAATGTTGAAGTGGGACTGTACCATTATTCGTGACACTAGGAATGTTCTGCGTATGGAATCGAAGTAGAAAGCCTGCACAGATAGAAAAATCCACTGATATTTACGCTAAAAAACGTGCACATAAATGGAACGCCATCATTAGCGTAATTCCATACGGGATATAGCCTGAATGTATACAATATTCTACGTGAATCGTCAATATTGCATTCAAGTTGTAAGCAATCTTGTTGGCAAGAGGACCATTTCAGCGTAGAATAGCGTAAATTTTCGCATGTCAAGTTTTACGCGCTGATTATTTTTCATTATTTTTTTCTGTGTGTTAGTAGTCAATTAAATTTCAATGTGGTGAAAGGTTCCAGGCACAGACAACGAATTATTGATGCCTCATATCGAGGTGTCCAAATAGGATCTGAATCCTACACCAAATGGAGCTATGTATGCAGCGGCTTGGCTATTGTACACGGTTAGATCAGACAACCCAAAATGAAGTTCAAACAACTCAAAATTGAGTTCATTTCACTTAATTTGGACCGTTGGTGGGGGAAGCCAATTTTAAGTTGGATGGCCGAACTCGGATTTGAGTAGTTTCCGTTTGATCCCGTATGAAAAAGTTCCTAAATATTAAGTTGTTTCCACCTAATGTTAAGTTCAAATAGGTTTAAACAACCTAAATTTGAGTTCAACCCCTTTAACCTAGCGTTGGCTTACCCCATCGAACTGCTATCGTTGGGTGGTTTTCTTTCTCTGTTTTTGACATCAAAGGATGGAATGAAAGAGATGCCAGATCGAAAACAACTTAAAATTTGGGTTGTTTGATCTATCCGTGTAGGTAAAATGCAAAACGCAATGTTTTGCAACATTCGCATGTTTTGACTGGAGGACCAAAATCTTATAAAAATCGTCATATCTCGCAATGGGCTACACATTTGACACATATTGACGTTCTCGAAGCACAGATAGATCATCAGTTATTTTAATTTGTTGAATGTATTATTAATTGTTTATTTTCGTATGTTTGTAATAAGGAGGTTTGAAGCTTTGTTTACAAAATCAGATATAAGAGCATAATTTTCAACTTGATATGGATATAGACCATACTACAGCAAAATTAATTTGAAAATTAACTGAATCTAAAATCTATTCTAACTATTCTTATCTGAAATATTGTTTGCAACCCTGGGATTATAGAAAATATAGGAATTAATCCGAAGAAAGCACACGCCATTTGAACAACAAAACATTGAGAACCACCACACCGCAGAACGCCAGAACGGATGAGTCAGAACTCAGAACATTCCCGAGCGAGGAGAGTCAAAAGCATGACGATAAAAATCAATGATTTGCGTTTTGCTTTCTTGTTTCATCCTCATCAGACCTCCACGAATGCAATGGCTCCTTGCCACATCCATGCATCAACTCGAAACTCGAAGTGATACATGGGCTTAACCGTTGCTGAGCAGGATGAAGCTGATTAGATGTTGCCGGATGAAATACGCACCGTATTCTGGAGAAGATTGGTCAATTTAAATATCCTTCTTCGGCTGCAGCGCCAGCCAGCTCGACTTGACCACGACCGAAATGTGTGGAACAACCCAACGGGAAAAAAAATCTAATCGATAATAGCGGCGATGATGATGGTGATGATGACGTTTGTGAAGTTTTTCTCCGGTCAGAATGGGCACCAACAGCAGCAGTAAACTCGCTGGAAACCGGTTTCCTCCAAGTTCACGTCTGTCTTGAACTTCTTTGGGGCGATTGACGGTCTATCACTTCTCTTCTCCACAATCACACATAACATACATTCGGCGTCAGTATTATTATTCTCCCGATTGCCTTCTTCCTTCTTCCACACGTTTCTTGAACAATTGAAAACCACAGCAATGGATTGTAATTTCATTAATTCCACTCCACTTTTTAGAGAGCCGTGTAGCTGCTCATGCACTGCGTATGTTGGCCTTTACCAATATCGGTTTTCTTCCTTTTTCGCTTCGTCAACCAACAATCAATCACGTTTCTGTTCACGAGATTCTCGCTCGGTTCAACACTACTCAGCTCAAAATGCGCGAAGCTCGAATGTCGCGTGTTGGCGTGTTGCGACGGTTTTGTGCTGGCCTATTTTGTACGATCCACTTGACACCCGGGGCGAAGGCTATTTCGCAAACGACGACGTTGGTCCGACACTTGCACTTGCACCCAAAAACAAACAAAAAATGCACCAATGCTACGACCCCCGGTCGACCTCTCTTGCTCCTCCGGTAATGAGCTCACCCCGCGGACCCGGTACTGTCGCTGACAAGACGGAAGGCACTCCACGGTACGTTCTACGCTCGGCAACGTGCGACTACGAAATGAACCCGAAGAAAGTTACACTCCACCGATTTCCATCCACCAGTCAGTCAGCCAAGTCAGTTGGTTTCGTCTCGGTGTGGTGAGGCAACAACGGCGGCGGTGGCCAGCATTCGGCGAACCCCAACCGGGGAGCATTTCATGTTGTACTTTTAGGGACCGGTAACAAACGGCTGCAGGCCGATGCAGAAGCAGTGAGCATCCAGCTCTTACTCTCTTTCTCGCGGTTCGGGAATGGAGTTGCTTCGTTTGTTGGGAGAAATAGGGTTGGCTGACTGAGCTGAGGTTTTCCGAGATTGATACCAATAGGGATTTTTGACACTAGCTTTATGACATATTCACACTAAAATAAGAAAAGCGAACGCGTGGTGCGTTATTTTCTATAATGATGACACACTTCTTGAACCACTTCTCTACCATTATTCGAGTTGCGAAAAAAATACAAATATTTACTGCAATGCCTAGATAGAATCGACTAGCTAAGTTTAATATTTGTTAAAAGAGATAAACGTGTGTTACTCACGATAATCGAAAATTTTCGAAAGATAATAGCATTTTTTTGTGTACGGCATATTACCTCCCTTTCCTCTTGTGTTGAAAATCATGAAAGTAAAGTACCGAAGCATGGCTCTTTTGTTTTTTTAACCTCGTGTTTTTTTAAAACAACTAACAAATAGAGAAGGTTTTGGACGTTCGTAGCGAATCAAAAATCAAACTCGTAGAAGAGAGCAGAGAGCCTATGCTTTAACAGTCATATCAGCCTTAACACCCACGAACCACTCTTACGATCAACAGCAGCATCAGTAGATTAATTCCCCGGTTGTTTACTTGGTGAGTGCTAAGGAGAAGATCTTTCAGTGTCCTCGCGGAAAGCATAATCGATAATCATTTGGCATTACCAAACCTGAGGTAGCGGGTTCGATATTCCTGGTCGGTCGTGTCGAGGGGATCTTTCGCATTGGATTTTCAAATACATATGCGTGCCTCGTAATGACTTGCAAACTTCGCAGCTATCAATGAAGCTATCGAAGGCCCAGGGACCATTCAACGAAATTTGAAAAGGATCTTAGAACAGTTTTGTTTTGTCATTTTTAACAGAACTTCAACGGATTGCGGGGCTACTGAGGTAACATTATAGGTTATTTTGTTGGAGATTCAGACTTTCGGAGATTTCGAAACATGACCAACTTGTCCAAAGACAATAAAATCATGAAGACTGACATGTGGCAAGCAATGATCGAAAATTACCATTTTGTTCAAAAGCCTACAATTCCAGAAAATTCCGAAACATGTCCAACTTGTACAAAACCACAAAAACAGATATACGATCTAGCTTTGTAAAATCATGAAGTATGAAAAGTCACTAGTGAAGTTTTACACCTAATATAAATGGCCATTCTTTTTGGAGGATCAGGATCCCAGAAGATTCAAAGACAGGTCCAACTTGTTCAAAATTCACTAAAATGAGTTCAATCAATCGAATTTTGCAAAATTATGAAGTTTGAGATGTCGCAAAAAAGGTTCTCTCAAAATCAAAATGATCAAAAATTACCTTTTTCCCTGGAATGTTCCAGAACATATTCAACTTAGTTGTCCAAAACTTAGTAAACGAATCAATCTTGTTTTGTAGAATCATGAAGTTTGAGATGTTGGAAGCAAGATTTTGAAACTGATTAAAAATGGTCATTTTCTTAGAAGGGAGGCACAGTTTCGAAAGATTCTGGAACATGTCCAACTTGTTCATAAAACCCTCAAAACTTGCTTCATTGGTCTTGTTTTGTAAAATCGTGAAGTTTGAGATGTCGCAAACGAGGCTTTATAAATGATCAAAAATAGCCATTTTCCTCGGAGGACACTATTCCGGAAGATTCCGGAACATGTTCAACTTCTTCAGTAACCCGCAAAACAAGCTCCATTGATCTTTTTTTTTGGCAAAATCATGAAGTTTGAGATGACGCAAGCGAGGATTCATAAATCATCAAAAATGGCCATTTTCCTCGGGGGCACCATTCCGGAAGATCCCGGAACACGTCCAACTGGTCCAGAAATCCTAAAAATGAGCTCCATTGATCTTGTTTTGCAAAATCATGAAGTTTGACATATCGCAAGCGAGGCTTCATAAATGATCGAAAATTGCCATTTTCCCCCGGGGCACCATCCCGGAAGATTCCGGAACATGTCCAATATGGTCCAGAAACCCTCAAAATGAGCTCCATTGGTCTTGTTTTGCAAATTCATAAAGTTTGAGATGTCACAAGTAACACTGATAAAAATCATAGCCTTCAAAAGTAAGATTTGTTTCCAATAACAAAACAAAACTAACGTCCTTAGATCTAGCATTGAATTTATTAAACTTTCACCTAAAACTAAATCCGCGCGAAACCCTAAAATCGTTATGTAAATCCGCGCCAAATCCGCAAAAATCACGTAGTCGTAACAACCCATCCTTTTCTTCCGGAGATTCCAAGAGTTCTGGAACCTGTTCGGTGACCACCCAGGGCTGATAGCGACCGAGGCCACTCAAAATAGTGACTTTAGTGACCAAAGCTGACGAAAAAAGGGACCAAATAGTGACATTGAGTTGCAGAAAAAGTGACCAAATAGTGACTTCCAATTTCAATCGCAAGTTCGATGAGACGAAATCAAGCGTTTTTGGGTCGAAGTAGAATATTTTTTTCGTAATTTGTGGCGGATAACACCTTTCACTTACCACTCTTTTCTCTTAGAACGAACTCAGAAGAGAAACGAAAATCGTACTCGCTAACTTTTATCTATCTACTACTAAGTCACTACTAAGTAAAATTCTTGCCCTCTCTTTTAACCCCACGGAAAATTTGAACAATATCAGTTAAAAGCAAGACAACTCAAAACTATGAGTAGTCCTTAAGCAAATCAAATTTCTACGCCAGTGGAAGTGAGCGAAATATGGTTACCACTCTTAAGGACACTCCTCACGGAATCAAAATTTGAAAGTACTCGCGTTTTTAAGGGCACATCACTCGATACGGAAGCAACGCACAACTGTCATTTTCATAATTTCAGATTGACTGCGTCGCAGCATACGTAATACAGTAATATCCCGATTTTATCACCCCCCTGGTGAATTTTGGGGTGATAAAACAGGGTATGTGACAAAATTGGAAAAAAAATATTTTCAGTTTTTTTTTATTCATTCCACAAATATGAATCATTTTATGCCTCGGAAAGGCCAAATTCGTGAACGGTACCCGTTATTTCTTGTCGAAATTGCCTACAGAATATTTCCCAGGTACTCAGAAATCGTTCGTAATAAACTACAGGCGGTGAAAGTTATTTCATGAAAATCAATGTTACTTTTGGTATTATTTACGAAAATAAAAAGAATGACAAAAATTTTTGGGGTGACAAAATCGGGTCGAAAACGTGACAAAATCGGGACGTGATAAAATCGGGTGGAAAACGTGATAAAATCGGGGGTAGACAAAATCGGGGGTAGACAAAATCGGGGAGTGACAAAATCGGGTCAACACTGTATTATAAGAATGACAGTACTTCGAAATTTGGATTCCGTGATGAGTGTCCTTAACAGCTGTTTTTCTTTCCTGAAAATTATTTCTCGGCGAAAATCTGCGTGAATGAGCATTCTCTTCTCGTGAGAATGAGTGGAAATTACGATCATTGGATTAGCTGAACACCTAGGTACTTAAGAAAGATGCACAGAACTCTACGATTTGTCATAGGTTCCACGGATGTTTTTGGAATTTTTAGTGAGACAGGAACAACAGTAGGATCGTTTTGGTAGAAAACGATACAAAAATTATGCAGATTCAACGAGCCTGGGATTGAACGCTCGACCTCCTGCTTGTAATGAGGACCATGCTCTCTGAACTTTTAAATATTTTTACTCCAAAATATGCAGATTTTCCGACTTGCTGTGCGTATTCATGAACGATTTTTGCTGTGGAATTCGACGTGTAATCTTCAAAATTAGGGAGATTTGATATTTTCTTGAATTTTTTAGACAAATTTTTATATGGATGCCTAATGAGGGATGAAGTCTCCTCAAATTGAGGAAACAACTCAAAATCCAAATATCCTGAAATCGTGGTGAATGATGGCATTTTTTTCAGTGAAGATCATTTAGCATATTAATGAATTTGTGCTGTGAAAAAATGATAGCATTTGGTCATTATTGGGAGAAGTTGTTTTGTTAATTTGTTAGTTGTTAATTTGTTGTTAATTTTGCGTGGCCATTAAAAAACATCTTCAGGAGGAACAAAACACAATAAATAATAGAGTAAATAAGGTTGTCAATTAAAAAAATAACTCGCCACATAACGATCATTTATCTAGAGGATCTATTATAAAAATACGCTATAACAATACTACTTTACTGCCCATGATCGCATATTTGTGACCAGGGCCGGATTTTGCCGGAAGGGGGCCCGGGGCCGACAGCTTGTGGGATCCCCTAAATGTACAAAAAAGGTTGGTTTGGGTACATAAGATTTGTGGGGGCCCGGGGCCACGGAACCCCCCCCCCCCCCTAAATCCGGCCCTGTTTTTGACATATGTATTTTGGTTGATTTTGTCAATCCTCCCCACAAACTCAATCATTTCCAGCTTACCACAGATAAGCAAGATAGTAAAGCCTATTTTACTGTTGTAGGATTAGATCCATTAAATTGAGTTTTGTGAACGATTCACAGGCTTTTTACAAAATGAACAAAAATGCGAGTGTTACAAACATGCGATCATGGGCAGTTTAGTTCTTGGTAAAACAGGGGAGAATCAAGTCTCCCAAGGAATCAAGTCTCCCCACCTTCCCCTACTCGAAACCAACAGGTCTCTTGCTTGCATAACTGTATATCAATTTATAAATTGTGAAGTAAAACACCTTCACCGCTACTGGTGAAATGCCAATAAGAGCAGCGAGTTAAATGGCTGGCAATGTTTCAGAGTGATCATTTTTCCAAGATCCGTAATTTCATTTCCACCATGAACAAAGCATCTTCCGATGGATACATAATGCTTTATAAAAAAATTTAGTCAATAGTTTCAAAATAGTTGAAAATAGTGACTTTTTGCGAGAAAAAGTGACTTTAGTGACTTGAAGTCGAAAAAAGAGACTTTTTAGTGACTAGCCCGAAAAAAGTGACCAGGCCTGCCACCTTTTTCACAACTGTTGACATTCTTGGCGATGTTTAAGGTGAAGGTGGGTTGAGTACCATAACAAGTATTGGTGCAATAAAACTGTCGTATACTGTAGTAATATTGGTGTCGTATTTATAAAAAAAACAAAGAATATAAGTAGGGTGGATCGAAAAATGACCCAGCTCCACCACACTCAATCGATTCCGTCCCATGCTCCAAGTGTCCTCCAAGATCCAATTTGAACAAAAACTTATTGAGCACAAGCCGGATCAAGTTTGTATGAAAGCTAATATGGGAAACTAAACCTTTCATTACCTCTACTCCAAACGCTAGCGAAAAGAGAACCCACATAGCTGTAGGAAAACCGCACCTTGGGAAAGATCTATTGATTACGTGTTTTTTTTCGGTCAAAAATAGCAGTTTTTATGAAGATTTCGCTTCAAAAAAATTGACTGATTTCAAACAGTGATGTTTAATTGGCATTCCATCAACATTTCGGGCTGCTCATGTGCGGAGAAGTGTGGATTTTTTCAATGCCCTTTGAGAAGAAGTGAAGTGATAAGATAAGCCCACCAAATCGCGAACGGATATTAAATTGGCACGAAACTGCTGATTTATGATATAACTCGAGCCGAAATGCATAGGACTCTTTGAAGAAATATGTTCATTATCACGGGAAGTAAATAAATATGCTGTGAGTAGGTTAGTAATTTAAATATCAAACTTTTGTTCGGTGCTGTTCGATGCATTCGAATGTTGGTGGGAGAGGAGTGCGGGAGGTGTGGTATTGACCCGTGGAAGATCCGGTGCCATATTGACTGCCATCGTGGTACTCTTCCAAATATGTTCTTAACATCTGTAAACATTGGCGTAAATAAGGGGGAACTAGGGAGGCTAAGCCCTCCCTAGAACAAAATTAGCCTCTCCTAGGATTTGAAAAGTAATTGGCAGTGAAATCAGTTTTCGACATATAGGATTTTGAATTACTGAAAAAGTTTGAAGACAAAAGAGTTGTCTACCATATTCATCCTATCATAACGAAATGAATGAAAGACCAATGGGCTAGAGATGTGCGATGTGCGACAATGTTTGTCGTCATTTTACTCAGCGGCGGCGACGGCTTTTTTCCGAATTTTCTCGGGAAAATTTTCCAGAAATTCTCCGATATGTCTTCAATAGTTCTCTGGAATTTTTGAGAAATACTCCCCGGAATTTCTAAGGAAGAGGACTCAAAGTGTCTTCAAAATGTCCATGAAAAAATCTTAATATTATTTTCTGCAAATTCTACGAAATTTAGTCGAGAAATTATTTAACATCTCTTCGGAACATTCTTTGCAATTACCTCGAAAAATTCTTTGTAAATCCCTTGGAATTTTTTCTAAGTTTTCTCGAAAAGTGAGCAGATGGGCCTATCTTCTTCTTCTTCTTCTTCTTCAATGGCTCTACATTTCAACTGGAACTTGGTTAGCATTTCCTCAGTTATTAATTGAAAGCTTTTCTATGCCCGCCATTGCATGAGTATGTATCTTGTGTGGCAATTACAATGGATACACTATGCCCAGGGAGTCGAGAATGTTTCCAACCCGGAAACATCCTAAACCGGACCGAGAATTGAACTCGCCATCTCCGGATTGGCAATCCTACGCCTTTGCTCGCAAGGCTACTGGAGACCGCCCAATACTGCTTGTTATTTGAAGCATCTTCAATCCACCAAACTTTATCTTACTTTTTGTTGAGATTGGATTTTTACGGGAATGTAAAATCTTTAGTATGAGAGTGGCGCCCAAATAAAATTTCGCCAAGGGCGCCGGGAATCCGCGCTACGGCTCTGTTTGGACATTATTCTACCGAATAGTAGCGAAACTGCAACAACACAAACAACCACCGAATGAAAAAGTACCTTCATGCCAACTTACTAAAGCAGATCATAATAACGTTGACGACGAAGTACAACGATCGTTCACTAATTGAAGCACGGCCTCAAACCAACTAGCGATTAGCGAATATCGGGATTTGACCCAATTAAAAACGCTCGTAAGAAACCCTAATTAGCTAATGTCTACTGTAAAAGATAAAGTATCAGCATCGAGCTCAACTACAGAAATGGGTTTCATCAAAGTGACTATTGTCCGTCGCGGTTATCGAAAACAACAGCGGACAAAAATTAATGAAATTCGGTTCCGTTATGCTTTATAGGGTAACCAACTTGATTTGGACCGCTACACATTTTGGACCCTCCTGGAGACATTTTTCTGATTTCTGAACTAAAAACAATGCCGCTGCTAATTCCCCCATTGGCTTCAGGAAATAAACATTGTTCAGCATCTATTTCACTGGTTTCCCGTGCAGAAAAGCGATATTTAGATGAAATTTCGAGGAAATTAGTTTGTTCAAGAAGGCGAGCGTTACAATGCATTACGCTTGAAAGTAAACATCACTGAAAATCTCAGAACGTACACAATAAGTTTTTGTCGAAATTGTGAATTTAAAACGCAGGAATCTTCTCATTGATGCATGCCAATGGAAAGATAAGACTTGGCTTCGACTCAATTGACCAGGGTAAATTAGAAATTCGACTTTGAAGAGACTAAATTGGGGGTGTCCAAAATGTGTACATTTGGGGTCCAAAATATGTTGCACTGTCCAAAACGAAGAATATTTTCATTTCAGAAAATGGCAAATTTCACTGATTTATCAATAACTGAAGCTCATTTCGAATTTCTATTTCATAAATAAGACTTTCATCTTTGAAATGGTGTCATTTCCGCCCATATCGAACCTGTATTTCAATAGATATAAGCATATATTGGGATCAGGGTTGTTAACGTTAATCAACGATTGACGCCGTTGACGTTAAATTTTTGCATAAATTAACGTCAACGGCGTTGCGTTGATTTGCAAGGTTGTTATCGTCAGCGTCAACGATTTGCGTTGAATCAATGCTATCGAATCACGTTATGTTGGCGTTGGTTTTAATTTACGTTGGTAAACAATACGTTTCTATGGATAATCCTTGTATCCATGGATAATGAAAAAAAAACACTACCCATGAGTATAAATAGTCGTAGAAGCAAGGAAAGCTTGTCATTGTCAGTATTTCCACGGACATTTTGTAGCTAATCTATTTTCAAGATTTCAAATGGCCGTGAACGAAGCTACAAGAATGCCATGGGATGGCTTCAATATATACTTCGATTTTGTACAGCGGAAGAGCACGAAAAATGTTGATTATTATTATTATTTAATCAGACTAAGGCCGAAGTGGCCTGTGCGGTATATAAGAGTCTTCTCCATTCGGCTCGGTCCATGGCTACACGTCGCCAACCACGCAGTCTACGGAGGGTCCGCAAGTCATCTTCCACCTGATCGATCCACCTTGCCCGCTGCGCACCTCGCCTTCTTGTGCCCGTCGGATCGTTGTCGAGAACCATTTTCACCGGGTTACTGTCCGACATTCTGGCTACGTGCCCGGCCCATCGCAGTCGTCCGATTTTCGCGGGGTGAACGATGGATGGTTCTCCCAACAGCTGATGATGAAAAATGTTGATGCTCGATGCAAATTGTGCGACCCAGAATATTGTGTGATAAAGTGTGCGTTCACATCTTCTTCGAATTTGAATCTTAAGGTGAGTTTCATTGAGCTGTAAACTAGGTTCTATAATTCATATATTTACTTCATCAGCGGAAGCAGCGGAAGAAAAAAAATCCGATGTTAGGAAAATGAACCGGAAGCGCCAGTCACTCAAGAAGATGTTGATGATGCCGTAGATGAATACATTATCAACGATGGACTTGCTTTCCGTACCGTAGAGTCACCTTTTTTCAGGAAACTAGTTCTGCTAGGACTACCTAAAGAAATAACCGTTAGTTGCCGCCAAACACTGATGCAGCGATTGGATGGCCGATTCCGAAGAATATTAGGTGGTTTGAAATCTCAGCTTGCAAATGCCAGCAATGTGGCAACGACGTCCGATTGCTGGACTAAATTCAGAAGAAGCTATCTTGGAATGACGGTGCACTGGATAGATGAAACTACGATGGAAAAGAAATCGTCTGCTTTAGCGCTTCGTAGAATTTACGGAAGACATACTGCCGAGACACTCGCTGAGGCCATCGATAAGGTACACCGCGACTTTTCCATAGCAGAAAAGATGAGACGATGTACCACAGATAGCGCAGCAAATCTCAGGAAAAAAGTCCTTTGAATGGTAAGTTTTAATTTGTTTTTATTCGTTTATATTATTTGATTGTTAAAGTGTCAGTAAACCTTTTAAATAGTTGGCCTTGCATATGAATGAATTAAAGAAATCAAATATTTTACAACTTCTCGAGGCAAAACATTTATGAGCCATTATATAATTCTATAATTATGATGCAACATTTATTATTATTTTTTGTTTGTTCTTGTTACAGATGAGATTGATTATGAGGACGACGAAACCGATTACTTGGAATCAGTAGATATCCATGAGTTATTGACGAATCCTTGAAGTATTCGAGAATGATGTGTTACTCCCACCTCACCAAAGGTGTGCCAGTCACATTCTGAATTTAGTGACGTCTCATGATGGGTTCAAGAACATAAGCGAGAAGAGCAGTCTATTGTCAAAAATGGAGGCAGCTGTTCAAAAGAAATTGAAAACTTGGTGGCGTCTACAGAATAAATCGTCTGCTGTAGCGGAGATAATAAATGCCGGAATAGGCGTATGCTTTATTACGCCTTGTAATACAAGGTGGAATTCGGAATATAAAGCAAGACAACAGGTTAGAATGCTTAGTTGTATGTCGAGATGCCTTTATTGATTTTTTTTCTCCAGATCTGTGAGCTGTACGACAAGAATGTTGAAAACGTTGAGAAAGTAATCGATCGAGCAGGACTTCCAAAGCTTCTTCCATCCGAGTTAACATATCTCCGGGAATATGTATGGGTAACACACCCAGTTGCATATGCCTTAGATTTACTCCAAAAAGAAAAGTACATGTTTTTGGGGTATCTTTAACCCACTCTGCATAGTCTTCTCCGTCAGCTAGAAGCTCGTCGGAAAATGAAAGGAAAGCCATTAAAGTACTGCGTTCCCTTATTGAATGAAATGATTCGATCAATAAATTCAGAGCGAAGATTTGGATGTATGATGACTGAAGAAGATCTTTTGGTAGCCATGGCTTAAATGTTCATTCATCTAAGGGTATCATACAGGACCTGCCTTTTGAAGCAGATGAAAGCAGTTGATGATGGCACTCATCCGTGTGTTCGTCATGCCACTGAGAACGTGCATTGCAAAAACTCCTTTCAAACATTTGAAGCTGAACGGTCAGGCGGATTTGAAGAACCAGATGAAGATTCGTTGTTTTTCGGGTTGAACCATTCCACGCTTTCAAGACATTCTGCAATTCCCGATGAAGAATCAGTAGAAGAGGAACTTGCACGATTTCTCTCTTCAAGTAGTCAGACGAGTATTGAAGACTGTTTCGGAGAGAAGAGCAAGAAACCATTCAAAAGATTAGGAAAGCTTTTCTTGTATTATAACACAGCTCTTCCTTCAAGCGCTAGTGTTGAAAGATTATTTTCTTTAGTTGGAAGCATTTTTAAAGCCGATAGAGCAAACTTGTCAGATGCCAATTTGGAGATACAAGCACTTATGTGTGCTAACAACAAATTGTAAAATAATGTCTTTGCAGTTACGTTTCATAGAATATTTCAACATATGTACATAATTATTAATTTTGCTATTAATTCGATCATTTGACTGAAATATATAACATTTACTAGTATAGTACTGCCGTAATCTGAAAATGTGACGTATACGCCATTTTCCAAAAATGGTGTTAACGAGTACTACTCATCGAGCTCATTAACAGAAAAATGGAAAACATGCATGTTGTAAAATGGCTTTTACGTCACTTTTCCAGATTACGGCAGAGTATACATTCAACGTAGATTTACTTAGACAGTAATGAAATTTTTCCCCCAACTTGTATGATTCAATTTTCGGTACATAACTAAAATATACAGAAAAAATCTTGTATTAAAAATTAGGCATGGGAATATAAAGAAAAAAATTGCTTGGGCAGCAATATCATCACGAATAATGTCGATAAATCATGCTAAGGTACACAATAGACAAACAAAATTTAGGATTTCGAAATTTGAATTCAACTGCAATCATTGACGTGGAAATAACGCAGCCGTTGACGTTAAATTAACGCATTGCGTTAACGTTGTCGTTAATAAACGTTTTGAAAAAATCAACGGAATATTCGTTAAAAGTTAGAATCAACGTCAACGGATTATCGAAACGGCGTTAATCGTTAATTAACGTTAACAACCTTGATTGGGATGCATTTCCTCTAGGGGTCCAAAATAGGACAGTTACCCTATCACTTGAGCCTGGTGAATTAAAACGCAACATAATATATACCGTCGTTCGGGGTGACATTGGGCCTGAGGGGCAACATTGGGCCAAAAACGAAAAAAAATTCAACTTCTAATATCTCAGAAACTGTTACGAATTTAGATGAAACGGTTCGAAAATATATTCAAAATATAAAACAAATTCCAAGGATTAATTGTGCTCGTACCATAATTCTTGGAATTTAAATGTAAAACTATTGATCGAAGGAACCCGTATTAAAATAGTATCAGTAATGCCCCACAAATCTATTACATAGCTAAATTTTAGATCGATGGATACGTGGTGATCATGTTACGATAATCTGTTTGTTGTTTTATCGAATTTTATGAATATTTATTTAGCGGTCTTGTTTTTTCGTAGCAACGAGCAATGCATGCTAAAAAGGGGTGAGATTGGGCCAAGCCTTTGGTTGATCTGCCATGCATAGTTGGTAAAAGCCGTAATGTAGGCAATTATTACAATGAACGATTGAATCGATGCATCGTCACCGCTGAACTTTATTGTATTTGGCCCAATGTCACCCCCTGTGAGGGGTTAGAATGGGCCAATTTTAAACAACATATAACATTGAAGAATTTCTCTCATTTATTATTTTTTCCCCGCACGGTGGTTAATTTATTGTTCAAGCTTGTACCTAACTAATTACAACTTGATTCCAATATTAACAACTAGAGCTTTGTAGCATTTACTTGGAGCATACCACATTTTGGCCCAATGACACACCCGTAGACGGTAATCCAAACATTTTCTTGGAAGACAACGACAAGAGAAAGACATACGAATGGGAATACTGCAGCGAAGGGGATGGATGGACAATTATTACAGCCCAACATCAGCAACTTTCAAAAATTGGTAGACAAGAAACATATATTCAAGATCAAGTCGTAAATCTATCGTAAATAACATCATATTGCCACCTTATCCAAAGAATCCGCTTTCTTATTTCCCAGTATCAAGCAATGATAAGGGTCCCAAGCCAAGGTGATTGTGTAAGACCGTTTTATTGAAGCACTCAAAGCTTTGCGTATCCTGTTTTGAAGTGGTCAGGAGGTAGGAAAGCAATTTTCTCGAGTGAATAGTGTATATATAGCTGCTAGCCCAGCTGTATACACGAAACTAGGTTCTTTGAGCCTCAAGCTAAGAAAAACACTAGGAAAACACCGAAACCAGTGTAGTCATCCATTTTTGCCCCGTTTGCGAAAAAGCTTCTCTCCTCGTTGGCTCCGCACGAAGGAATTCCGGTATTCCACGAACCTTCTGCTCCATGGACAGATAAAAAATTACAGTCTAACTCTGAGAGTAAAAGTCTTAGAAGGTAGCACGATTGGTGTACCCCGTTTACCTTCAGCGTAATATACCGTCAGGTCGCCATTCACCGTGGGGTTCAAAGTAATTTTCATTATGTTTACGAAAATATTGAAAAATACTTTATTTCAACATCAGCTCACAACTTGAAAGAGAGGACAATATTCGTACAGTCAAACCTCCATGAGTCGATGTTCTATGACTCGATATCGACTCATGGAAGCAAATTATTCCATACTAAAAAATATTTTCTGGGTTACTGTGATGGTCCCTCCAAAGAGCTTTCCAAGGATTTTCTATTCTACATCTCGATAATTCTATGAGTCGATGGTCCCTTCAATATCGACTCATGGAGGTTTGACTGTATACCATCTGTAAGTTTTCGATTTTCGATCAAATTGTTTTTTTACGCAGTTGGAATTCATTAAATTCTCGGTTAACCTGAACTTTCTTACTTGATACTTGATGGGCTACAGCTCTTCGATGAACCTACGCCGAATGGAGTATCCTTCTCCACTGGACTCGATCCTGGGCCAATCGCTTCCAGTCGCCCTGAACATTGAGCGTCCTAAGGTCCTCTTCAACTGCAAAAAGCCATCGTGTACGCGGCCTTCCACGGAGCCTGCGGCCTCTTCCGGGTTCTCTACTAAATATTATCTTCGCTTGACGTTCTTCCAGCATACGAACAACGTGACCAGCCCACCGTAGTCTGCCGTGTTGTATAAGCTTAATAATATCCAGCCCTTTATACATCTGGTACAATTCGTGATTCATGCGACGCCACCAGATACCGTTCTCCTGTTTACCGCCGAGTATTGTCCGCAGCACCTTACGATCAAACACCCCGAGAGCTCTCCGATCAGCCTCCTTTAACGTTCATGCCTCATGGCCGTATAAAGCCACCGGAAGAATCAGAGTAGTATACAGCGCGAGTTTTGTTTTCGTTTGCAGACTACGGGACTTAAGCTGGTAACGAAGTGCGTAATAAGCTCTATTTGCAGCTGCAATACGCCTTTTCACCTCGCGGGTAACATCATTATCGCACGTCACTAATGTTCCAAGATACACAAATTCTTCTACCACTTCAAATTTTTCACCATCCAGCCAGCACCATTTCGCTACCACCACCACTAATGAACCCACGTTGATTGCCAGCGACCATGTACTTCGTTTTGCTGGTATTGATCGTGAGTCCAATCCTCGCTGTCTCCTTCTTAAAAGGCACAAAAGCCTCTTCCACGGTACGGCGATCAATTCTGATAATATCGATATCGTCCGCAAATCCCAGAAGCATATGCGATTTTGTGATAATGGTACCGCTTCTTTGCACACCAGCTCTCCTAATCGCTCCCTCGAGCGCTATATTGAACAGTAGATTCGAGAGTGCATCACCCTGCTTTAATCCATCTAAGGTAACAAATGACGTCGATATTTCATCCGCAACCCTTAAGGGTCAAACACAATGGATACGTTTGCGTGCGTTTTGACACGTATCCATTGTGTTTGGCCCATTACACTTGATTTCGATCCGTTCAACGTTATACGAATCAGCAGTATCAGTTTCGCCGGAAAACCATGTTCAAGCATAATTTGCCATAATTCATTCCGTTTCACTGAATCGTACGCCGCCTTGAAATCAATAAACAGATGATGTGTCTGCGAGTTGTACTCCCGGAATTTATCAAGGATTTGTCTCAGGGTAAACATTTGATCCGTCGTTGATCGGCCCTCACGAAAACCTGCTTGGTATTCGCCGACGAAGGACTCTTCAAGCGGTCTCAATCTGTTGAACAGAATACGGGACATAATTTTGTACGCCGAATTAAGGAGGGTTATTCCTCGGTAATTGGCGCACTCCAGTCTGTGTCCTTTCTTAAAGAGAGGGCAAATGAGGCCGTCCAACCAGCTAGCAGGCATTTCCTCGTCTTCCCATATTTACCTGAACTTTCACAGCTTTTTAAATACCTCCTCAGTTTTCTTTGATTTTTGTGATTTTTTTCGTGGGGTTAACTCATTTTATCAGCAAAAAAAAAAAACCGATGAAATTGATAATTTATTTCTTTTTTTTTTCGAGGTGAGATAATTTTATAATGATGTGGATATGAAAACAGATCCTTCATAAAAAAAAAAATTAGAGATCAGTTTAATTGATTCTTTTTTTACTGTGTCACGCACAATAAACACCAACAAACAGGTCCTCTGAATCAATGAGAAAAATTTCGAAGCGATGTGTCATCGATAAAGAGCACATATTGCGTTGAAACACCACAAACTTCCGCCATTCCCCTCCCCCAGGCGATCCCATTTTCTTGCCCAAAGCTAGCAAATTAGAATTTCACGGACATGGACAACAGTCGAAACGACCAGCCACTTCCAGCTGTCAGCTGGCACAATGATTGGCATCTGCTAGCAGACAAGCGAATTTAGATTGCGCAATTTTCCCTTCGTGAAGATGAATCCGGCCTACGTTGGATTCAGTAATAATGTTATTTTTATAATTCGCCAAAAAAAAATCCAGCAATGCGATCGATTTTTAACTCCAGTTTGGCAACAGATTTCCATCGGCAACCAGCCATCTTTAATCATCACAACGTCTGAGAGCTATTGGACTTTCCGTCAGTGTATGCTTTTGTGTGTGACCTTCTTCTATAGCGATTCCGCAAATGGCCAGTCGTGGAGTAGCCCCTTCCCTCTGAAGCCCCCAGGATGTAGATACTTACAGCAAACAAAAATCCGCAATTGATGGCCGATGTCGTTTTTTCGTCCTTCTGTCGTCGTTGTTGAAACACTGGCACTTTTCCTAGTCGGAGCACTATCTGCCTGGCAGCAGCTCAGCACTAGGGCTCGCAATAGTAAAAACGGATCAAGACTTTTTTTTTCGCACTTTTCAACTCTTCGGAATCGGGTTTTCACTGTTTTGCCCTAACCAGCTGACGCCGTGCGTGAAATTTTCCGCTGGCTTTTCCCGCAACACCACTAGCCCACTGCACACGTTCTACACCTCCCGAAGAAGTGGGTTTTTCCGCGGATGGCCGAGAAAACGACGGAAAAGAATCCGGATAACGAAAACGCTCAACCAAAATCGACAACGACGACGTCTTTTTCTCGCGATTTTTTTTTTTCTCGAACACCAACGCAAAAAGCCAAAGCAGCGACAGAAAATCGAAATGGAAACTGAACTTGAACGACCACTGGCTTTTTTGACAGATGATCGATCAGATTACGGGTTGAGCTGTTGCGCAAATTGTGCGATTAGGTCAACAAATACGTTTCTTGGTCGAATATGTGAAAGGGAAAATTTTCTTGAATTCCACCCAGTGCAAATAAAAGCTTCCATTTGAATTGCAGAAAAAAAACAAACGTCCTGAAAGGTTTCGAAATTGTGTAAAAATATTGCAGGTTAAAAGTGCTTGAATTTAATAGTGAAAATGACAAAATCGAAGCCATATTATGCAATTGTGTCGGGTTTATGTGCATCATCTGCAAGTTTTTTCGGCAAATTAAGCTCATTTGGCCAATTAGAAGACAACAGTAACAAAGAGGTAAGCACACCCCAATGAAAATAATATCAATTGTTTCTGCACTCAAAGAAACATCTCGGGTACTTTTTCAAAACGGCGTGAGCCGCCAATTGTGAGCAAACCCATTTTCAACAGCATATATGCCATCAAATTCATCTAAAAATTTGTATATCTTCAAAGCTAAATAAAAATATGTTATTAAAAATGTATTTTTTTTGCGAAACGATGTAACATGTGTAAATGTTGCTCATACACCGCTTAGCAGAAAATGTACTTTAAAAACTGTTTTCCAAACAACTAAATAATTTAAAACGTGCGTCTACTTGTACTTTTTCATCAATGATTTCAGCATTAAACTTGTTGCTTGTATATTCTGATTTTCGTTAAAAAGGAGAAGGTTGTATTGAAGACCAGAGATGTCCATCTCCTCAGTGTGGTGAAAAGAAATTTTAATACACTCACACGCACCGTTGCATTTGAACGGGAGCGCGCCTCTTACGTTTGAATTCACCACAGTTTTGGAGAAGTGTGTGATAAAAGAAGATCGAACAAAATTAACCGAGCGCACAATCAACAGCAGAACAGTGCAGTGTGGAAAAAGGGCCCTAAAACGCACTGCAGTGAGCGCTGATAAATACGCAGCCGCGCGCACGGCCGTGTATACGCGCCGGTGGCATTTCTGTGTGAATATTGCTGCTGAGCTAATAGAATTAACCGAGCAGTTCGTAGCGAATTTTTTTTAGGAAATAATATTGAATGTTCTTAAGTCTTTTGTTTTTCAGCTTAATCCATTTGCATGTAAAGCATTATGATTGCCCTAATGAATTATTTTCTCACACGGCACTTTTTCGGTCATACGAAAAATCTAATTTTACTGAAAATTTACAAATTCTGTAACTGCCGTATAATGCAAGGCAAGTGGGTTGGACAAGACGCTTGAATCGAACTCGAATTGAACGTCTAAACACCTACATTCAACTCACTTGAACGAAAAGCATCGTGGAGCACCGTGAAATAAAAACCGAGTTTAAACAAATGTATTCATGATCCCCTTCGATGCAGGGTACTGCAGAGAACATGCACGCATATGTTGACTGGACAATTAGTGGACATCAAACCTCAGAGGAGTGTACTAAAGCGCAAAGGCCTGCCGAGAATATTAATCATTTTCCCACATACATATTAAGAATTTGGAAATTACAATGAATAGTAAAATTCACGTAAATTTCACTAGTATCACCAACCACATAGAAAATTAATCTATTTTACGATTCTTGCGGCTGACATACTGCGACTCCATCCTCGATTTTTCCAGTTTTCAGGCAACGCACAACTTTTTTGTTGAATCCCAAGCATCTGAGCAAGGGTCATAGTGCCTTTCGTATCACGACCAAGTTTTCTCGAATTTAGCTAATGAATATGGGGTAAATTGGCTCGGTGTTACATTTTGGGTAAATTATTTTAGTTTTGGAATATGTACTTCAAAAAAAATCATTGTCCATGTTAAATTATGTATGCAACAAAATTCACTGCATTTGAATACCAATCCTTCTGTAACTTATGATATTGAATTTGGAAACTAAAAACTCGCTTGAGAAATCACATCAAGCCACCCAATAAAAAAGCCAAAAATGGCAATGTAGAGGGTATCAGTCGGTATTCCCAACATGGTATTGGGGTCTGTTCAAATATTACGTAACGCGAAAAACGTTGTTTTTAAGAACCCCCCACCCCCTCGTAATAATCTGTAACAAAAATTAGTACTACCCCCACCCCTATGCGTAACGCGTAACAAATACATTTTTTTTTTGAAAAAATCTTGTTTTTGGTAGAATTTGAACCACGATACAATAAATTACTATTTTTTTGTGTATTTTATCCTATTTTGACGACAATACTATTTTTTGAAAAATTTAAATATTTTTTCTCAATTGTTATGCGTAACAATTTCTCGAAGGACCACCACCCCCTATATTTTGCGTAACAAATCGTAACAAAAATAAAACAACCCCCCACCCCCTATTGCGTTACGTTATATTTGAACAGACCCTTGCGCTACATATTTAAGTTCCAATGCAAGTAGCTGTAACATAAATTCTCGAGTGGGCACAACGAAGGAGTACAGAGTACAGAGGAGTTTTGTCAAAAAAATGTTGCTATTTTCAGTTTTTCAGCCGGTGCTGGGAATACCACCCGCAACCCCATATTTTTTATCAAATCTCTTCGAAGCCTACGGAAATTCCATATATGTACAGTGGCCTCGAATACCTACAGGGTGGAATTGTGTTTGATAATCACAACATAGGATTAATTACTTCTAGTGATATTTTTAAAGGCATTTTTAAGGTAAGGTTCCATTTACGCATTGGGGGCCGTACACAAATTACGTAAGCATTTTTCTGGGTTTTTCAACCCCCTCCCCCCATGTAAGATTTTTCCCATACAAATATTTTTTTTTATTTATATGGAGCGTAAGAGCGTAAGACATATGCCATATGACCACCAATCCCGACCATTTAAGTACCGACTGCGTTTTTATTCCAAAAACAAATGGGTGAAATTAAATTTAAAACCCTGATAAATCCACCTAGGGGTAATGGTGCCTTTCTCGTATATTATAATAATAGTATTTCGGCCATAACTTTTGAACCCATAGTCTGTATTTGGATTGAATAAACAGACCCCATTCGATTTTGGCAACACGTTCGGAAAATTTATGTTGCCAAAATCGAATGATTTTTGTTTTCTCATGATACTTCAACATTTCTTTAGAGATGGGCAAAACGAATCACTTTGATGAACGGCTCAGATCTGGGTCATTCATTCTAATGATCCGGATCTTTCAACCGGATCGGATCCTTAGAACAAAACGTAAGGAGAATGCAATAAAGTGAAACCTTCGTAATTCTGGCCCAAAGTTTTGAACCGTACTGATAATAACTTTACCCTTTCTTGTTTACAAGCGTATGGATTACAAAGAATGAACTTTTTATTTTATTATTTCCTTACAAATGGTCAAATAATTTGCTGATCTGGTGAACCGGATCTTTTAAAAAATGATCCACGAATCATTCACTCACTTTAGAGATCCGGATCATTTGACCGGTTCCGGATCTGAACGTCCATCTCTACATTTCTTCACTTTTTGTGACACATTGTGACCCTTCTTAACGCTAATTTAGAAATCTTAACGTTTAAACAAAAAAAATTACGCTTTTTTTTCTTAAATTGTTTTTTGTCGGTTTCGGGGTCTAATCAATTTCTTTTACGAAAATTTTTTATCTTTAAAAAAAACTTAAGCGATTTTTTCGCCTTTTTTACGTCGGTTTTTGGGTCTAACCAATTTGTTTTAAGAGGGTGACGATATTTACGTGGTTTATAAGCAATATCAAAAATAAAAAATAAATTTGTGTTGCCAAAATCGAATGGTTGTTGCCAAAATCGAATGATGTCTGTATTGGTTTTTCGGGGCTTCCTTTGCAGTGCACTGAGATGCGCGGGTACAAAGCAAGACCATGCTGAAGGTGGCTGGGTTTGATTTCCGGTCCGGCCTAGAAAATTTTTGGGTATCGGGCATAAAAGTATCATCGTGTTAGCCTCATGCAAACGAATGCAAAAAATGTAATTTGGTAATCCCAGTGGCAGTAAGGGGTCGTACACTAATTACATAAACATTTTTTCTGGGTTTTTCCAAGGGGTGTCTCACATAGAATAAATTGAATATATTTGCTGAAAATTAACCAAGTAACCGCAGCGACTTTAATTCGATTTACATCGGAATTATTCAAAGACCACACAGCTGATTTTAGCAACGCAACGAATATGTCATCTGTCAAATCGAACAGTGACAGTGATTATCAAAATATGACGTATCCACCGTTGCTCAAATTCAGTGAAGTTGGTTCCGATAGAAGGCACAAAACATTCTTCACAAAACCGTTGGTGTCAGGATACGTGGCCACTTTCGATTGTGAATAATGATCAAAATGTATTAAAATATCGTAACATTTGGCTCTAAACTATAAAATGACAAGAGTATGCGATCCGTTTAGTTGCCTGGGGCTGCATTTGATTTGACTGGTTATTTGGAACCGATTAATGATTGCCTTTCGGTACTTCTTTTGAAGCTGAGTCTACAAGAATAGAACCGTGAGTTTCTTTAAAACTCACGGTCGTTACTCAATGGGATGACATTTAGACAACACTCCATTTAAACTAACAATGTCTCAAAATCATCGTGTATGAACAGTGAAGCCAAGACTAGATAAAAATTCATGAATCGATTGTATCTCCCACCCAGAGTCATAAAAGAGTCCGACTAGTGTGAAGACTAACAACTCATTACCTAAAACGGAACTGAACTGATGACCTACGCCCGCGATTGTTGAATTGTCCAAAAATTGTAAATATCTTCAATTGAAGAGAGTTAGTTTATCCATACGGGGACAATGTCAGAGTATATCAAAGTCCATAGTTATGCATCTCAATATGTTTGAACGCAATAAAACCATAATACATTTGCTGACATCAGTTGCAAAAGCTTAGATTCTTTTCCATGCATAGGTCAAGGAATAGGTTTTGTTGAATGTAGCAAAATGTATAACACTAGTTTCAGAAGGTTCTCCTTGTAAATCAACTGAGTAAGAGATGGTTTCGTCCTGTTTCGTTCAAAGCAAATTTTAACAAAGCCTAAAATAAGAAAACAGTATTTTATTATTTGATAAGTAATAACGGTTAATTAAAATATCGAGACCAAACGTGTTTGTTGATGGAAAAATAAACAATATTAATTGATGTCATTGGTAACGCGAGAGATCCACGCTTACTTAGATGAAAATAACAGTTCTGTGTCATAGCAGGTGTGTTGCAATATTGATCAATTAGTACCATATCTAAAAATCAATTGAATCGACTTTATTTCGATTGAAATTCGCTGCCATAGTTAGCGGTGAGACACCCCTTGGGTTTTTCGAACCCCTCGTCCCTTCAGATTTTTCCCACTTAAATGATTTTTCGATTATACGGAGCGTAAGAAAATGACAGACCCCCTTTAAGTGCTTATGTAATTAGTGTACGGCCCTAATGCCAATAAGAAGAAGATGATATTGGCTTTTCGCTACTTCTTGGTATACGAGAAAGCAAAACAGTTGCTCAGTCTAGGCTAGATAAGTTATAATTCGTCATAAATACTATACTTCATGATAGGCCAGAGCTTACTAATTTTGTAGGGTCCAGGGTCTCCTGTAGCATTGGCGTAGGATTGGCAATCCGGAGATGGCGAGTTCGATTCTCGGTCCGGCCTAGGATGTTTTCAGAAGACATGACAACAATATGTCTTTATTAAAGAAACTTGCAGCCCTTAGGCCTTAGCTGACGTGTCACTGGATAGCGTGAAACATTCTCGGCTCCTTGGGCACAGTGTTTCCATTGTACTTGCCACACAATATCCATGCAGTTGGCGGGCAAAGAAAAACATTTAATTAATAATTGTGGAAATGCTAATAAAACACTAAGTTGAAAAGCATACCAAGTTCTGGTTGAAATGTAGAACCATTGAAAAAAAATAAGATAAGTAACAGCTACATTTATTTGATGAAAACGATAGTTTGACTGAATGTATCCATTTTAACATTATTCTTCAATTCATCCAGCGTCTGACCATCTATGGAGTAAAGCTTAAATATTCGTTATAATGAAATTAACACTCGAGCACGCGTGATGTTGTATTTTGTACAACATTAATGAAAAATTATCGCTCGTGGTACACAGCACGAGCGAGCCTGCATGAGCGTTTCAGGATCGAGAACGTCTTAACGGTTAAAATAAATCATTCGATCTCTACCACATCGCACCAATTTACTGCTGCGATCCTGAAAGAGCGCACACTGGCGTGTACACGGCAGTGAATACGCAGCCGAGCGCGTGCGAGCGTTTTTCTAAGCACAAGTTTGGTACACATGCACTGTAGCATGCAGGCACCTACACTCACCGGCGTTCGGTAAACTCACCAGCGAAAGAAAGAGTGGGTCGCATAAAGTGTGGTGAGTATTGTTTGTAGGCTCAATTTTTTGCATTTCTCATGCGCTACAGTGCAAACACTGTGGTGAAATGCCATCTCTGTTGAAGACACGACCGCAAATTGAACGTAGAATTACGTATAGTTTCATAGTGGATGCAAAATTCAATTATTTTGTGAATGTTCATTGCGGATGGATATAGCCGAAATGTAGGCCATTGGCGTAGCCAAAAAATTGGTCTGGAGTGGTTTTCTGAAGATTTTTTTCGAAAAAAAAATTTCTTCTAAAAATTTTGTCTCTGGGAGGGGGGTTTTATGTCCAGAACCACCCCCGTGGCTGGCGTAGCTGATGTAGGCAACTTGCTGTATTACTTATTTTCAATAATTAAATGCATTAAATCAATTGTTTACAATGGCTGTATAAAATCTTAGAGAGTTAACTGTTCGATTCATACAAAAATCTCCACAATCCGTTTCAAAACGGCTGAGTTATTGGCTCTTACTTTACGACCTCTTTTCGTGACGGTTTCAAGTTTGAAACTTCGGAATGCATGTCTCCCTATCTTACCGACAAACGTAATTCAACGTCAAAAAAAAAAAACGTTTTTCTGCAGCAAATGTTGTTCCGTCGTGTTGTAAGTGTTGCAATTTTTTTTGTTGCATGTGCGTGAAACGTTTCAACTTCACGCAACATTTTGATGTATCAACAGCGCAGCGTATGGTGCAGCGTAACATTTCGATAAAAGTAGCATGACCTCGGTCATGCTGACCCGCATAATTAAAAACGATCTGCAGGACTGTAGATGCTATTAACCTGAATCAAGTTATGTTATTACAGTTAGGATTACCGCCGACTTGCAGTTCAACTTTTAATTAATCTTGTGCCTGTCGGATCGTTGTCTTGTCGAGAACTATTTTAACCGGGTTACTGTACGACATTCTGGCTACGTGCCCGGCCCAATACAGTCGTCCGATTTTCGCGGTGTGAACGATAGTTCTCCCAGCAGCTCATGCAACTCGTGGTTCATTTGCCTTCTTCACGTACCGTCCGCCATCTGCACCCCACCACAGATGATATGCAGCACTTTCTTTTCGAAAACTCCAAGTGCGCGTTGGTCCTCCATTAGCATCGTCCAGGTCTCGTGTCCGTAGAGGACTACCAGTCTAATGAGCGTTTTGTAGATTGTCAGTTTGGTACGGCGGCGATCTCTATTCGATCGGAGCGTCTTGCGGAGTCCAAAGTACGTACTATTTCCAGCCATTATGCGTCTTCGAATTTCTATGCTGGTATCATTATCGGCAGTCACCAGTGAGTCCAAGTACACAAATTCTACTACCACCTCGATTTCGTCACCACCGATAGAAACTCGCGGTGGGTGGCTTCTCTTGAAGCTCTTCCTATCATGTACTTCGTCTTCGACGTATTGATGACTAGTCCGATCCGCTTAGCTTCCCTCTTCAGTCTGATGTAGGCTTCCTCCATCTTCTCAAAGTTACGTGCCATGATATCTATGTCGTCGGGGAAGCCTAATAGCTGAACGGACTTATTGAAAATTGTACCACTTGTGTTAATCCCTGCTCTTCGTATTACTCCTTCCAAAGCGATGTTGAATAGCAGACACGAAAGACCATCACCTTGCCGTAACCCTCTGCGCGTTTCGAAGGGACAGATCATATGCTGCTTTGAAGTCGATGAATAGATGATGTGTGGGCACGTTGTATTCGCGGCATTTCTGCAGTACTTGGCGAATGGCGAACATCTGGTCCGTGGTGGAGCGTTCGCCTGGTACTACCCCACCATACTCCCTCGCAATTGGTGCTAGTCGACGGCATAAAATTTGGGAGAGTAACTTGTAGGCGGCGTTCAGAAATGTGATTGCGCGGTAGTTGCTACAATCCAGCTTATCGCCCTATTTGTAGATGGGACACACGACACCTTCCAACCACTCCTGCGGCAAAACTTTTTCCTCCCAAATCTTGGTAATGACCCAGTGCAGCGCTCTAGCCAGTGCCTAACCACCGTGTTTAAATAGCTCTCCTGGTAGTTGGCCAACCCCAGGGACTTTGTTGTTCTTCAGCCGGCCAATCTCCTCCTGGATTTCCTGGAGATCCGGAGCCGGTGAAATTATGTCCTGCACGCGTTCTACCAGGTCCATCATCATACCGCCATCTTCGTCTGCCAGATCGCCATTCAGGTGTTCTAGTAGTGCTGCCGCCATCTTTGGATCACCTCACGCTCGTTCGTAAGAAGGTTCCCGTTTATGTCCTTACATATATCAGGCTGTAACACGTGGCCCTTACGTGAACGGTTTAACTTCTCATAGAACTTGCGTGTGTTATTAGCGCGGTACTCCGTCTCTTCACGGTCTCGATCTTCCTGCTGGCGCTTTTTCCTCCGGAAAATCGAGTTTTGTCTGTTCCGTGCCCGTTTATATCGTGCCTCGTTCGCCCTCGTGTGGTGTTTCAGCAATCTAGCCCATGCTGCATTCTTCTCCGTTTGTATCGTGCCCTCGTGCGGTGTTGCAGCAATCTCGCCCATGCTGCATTCTTCTCCTCAACTAACTGCTCACATTCGCCGTCATACCAGTCGTTTCTCTGATCCGGAGCCACCGTGCCTAGTGTAGCGATTGCGGTGCTTCCAATGGCGGATCGAATATCTCTCCAGCCATCTTCAAGAGATGCTGCGCCTAGCTGCTCTTCCGTTGAGAGTGCCACTTCCAGCTGCTGCGCGTAGTCTTGGGCTAGTCTACCGTCTTGTAGCCGCCCAATGTTAAGCCGCGGCGGACGGCTCCGACGCGTGTTGATCACCGTCGATAGTTTTGAGCGCAGACATACTGCGACGAGGTAGTGGTCGGATTCAATATTCGCACTGCGTTAAGTGCGTACGTTCGTGATGTCGGAGAAGAATTTACCGTCGATTAGAACGTGGTCGATTTGGTTTTCCGTTACTTGATTAGGTGATTTCCATGTGGCCTTGTGGATATTCTTGCGGGGGAAGAAAGTGCTTCGGACTACCATTCCGCGGAAGGCTGCAAAGTTTATGCATCGTTGGCCGTTGTCGTTCGATACGGTATGCAGACTATCCGGTCCGATGACCGGTCTATACATTTCCTCTCTTCCTACCTGAGCGTTCATGTCACCGATGACGATTTTGACGTCCCGCAGTGGGCATCCATCGTATGTCTGCTCCAGCTGCGCATAGAACGCTTCTTTCTCGTCGTCGGATCTCCCTTCGTGTGGGCAGTGCACGTTGATGATGCTATAGTTGAAGAAACGGCCTTTTATCCTCAGCTTGCACATCCTTGCGTTGATTGGCTGCCACCCAATCACTCGTTGGCGCATCTTTCCCAGCACTATGAAGCCGGTTCCCAGCTCGTTGGTGGTGCCACAGCTTTGGTAGAAGGTAGCCGCTCGATGCCCGCTTTTCCACACTTTCTGTCCTGTCCAGCAGATTTCCTGCAGCGCTACGACATCGAAGTTGCGGGGATGTAATTCATCGTAGATTATCCTGTCGCAACCTGCGAAGCCTAGCGACTTGCAATTCCATGTTCCAAGCTTCCAATCGTGATCCTTTATTCGTCGCCTAGGTCGTTGCCGATTGTATCGAGTCGTATTATCTTCTATGTCGTTCGTAATAGTTGTTTTTAAAGGCGGCTTATTGGGCCTGCGCAAACCTCCTGTCTCGTCGGAGGACCGTCGTGTCAGGGCTGTTTAGCGTCCCACCTAACACCAGGACTTGGGCTTGTGCGATTTGAGCGGCACACGGTTGCTTTGGCGGAGCCTACTTGTGGATACATGCAGCTTTTTTTAGAGGTTTAACAGGGCCCACTGTCAAACCGCACCACATCCTAGGCAGGCGCCGCAACTCGCAGATGGCCTGGTGTATCGACTGCGATCAGCCGAATCCATCTGTGTCGTCACCTGTTCCCGAAAGCGCGTCATCACCGTCCTGTGTCCCAAGCTCGACTGACTGCCGCATCGTTTATCGTACGCCTTCTATGCGACCAGTCATGTGACTCAACCACGTGTGTATGTGTATGTTGGCTTATTGACCGAGGGGTCACTTAACAGCGCGTTTCATATACAATGTACTTCCGATATGACCGTTACATCCCTCCTTTATTAAGAACTTTCAGAGTAGGCATGCAGACCGCTGTATGCGTTAAATTCTTAGAAGTAACATAAGAGTTTAAACCCATTATAGATACTTTTACATAACAAAACTAAAATTGCGATGAATTGACCGTTTGGTTAAAAGACTATAACATCGAGTCTATTAATTACCCTAGGAAAAGTATATATTCTTGAGTATTGGCACTTAATAACAACGCCGATCAATTGTATCACAAAATCTCGCACAGATCTCCTCTCCTTTCATTTAGAGATATTCTTCCAGTGTCTGATCGGACGCAACTACTCCGCAATTCAGTGTTCCAAAACAACTCAACTCTATTGCTGTAATGTTGTTGGCGTAGCCCCAAATTAGAATTCGGAAGTCGGGACTTCCGAACCGTACTTTCTTCCGAAGTTTTATCTGTCAAACTAATTGATGCGTTGTTTAGCGCATCTTTAGGGGAATCCAGCGCACTACTTCCGAAGTTGGGTAAGTTGCTTGTACACAGAGAAAAAAAAAGTTGGGATTCCAACATTTTCTAATGTTATTTTAAAAATCTGAGAAATGTTGTATTTTTAAGAGCTAAAACTTTTCAGTCAAATGGTAAATTGATTTATTTGAAAGTTTTTTTTCAGTTTAGAATTGTTATTTTTACAGTGAAAGATTTCAGAACAAAATTTGAAAAACAATCAACAATCAATCAACATTTCATATTTTTGGCAACATATTTTTTCCAACTGGAATCAATAATGTGAACTGGCAGCCCACTGCTCTGTCACTGACAGTTGTGAAAAACGCGGTTTTGATTCATCCGGTGTCCGGTTCAACTTGGTCTCTCGAATCAGAATCGCAATAATTCAACCGCTGCTGTCTTCGTTGGAAAATGCAGTTCCACATGTAAAGAATACCACAGTTTCCTGAGAATCCAACGGTCTGCCAGCTTCCGCGAAGCCAACAAGCGTACTCGTCGGCTGAGGATTAGAACAATCGCGCGACAGCCTGATGTTGAGGGGGCCAAAGTCAAGGATACGAATTTGCGAACAGAAGAAAAAGGCGCTAATGGGCGAACAAAAGGATGCGAAAGTTTGCGTTGAATCCGGAGTTCTATCGGTAAGTAATTACACTTAACCGACTCATGCCACTCATCACTAAGAAAATAACTTATTACAGAAGCATCACCCACGAGCGCAGCAAAACGCTCTCCAGAATTTGGAAAAAGATCCGGCTGAGCTCCCAAAAAGTCATCAAGGGCAGGAGATGTGGGATGAAATTTCCGATTGGGTCCAAATGTGACATATGTTCCACTTTCCTCGTTGGATAAGACGGAGTTGTACAAGGTCTGCCGGTCACCGGGAAGCAAAAACTATAAACCGAAAATGGAGCTCAATATCATCAAGTGTCGTGTCCACCAACGGTCAATCAACATCATTAGACCTCGACCAGTTTCCACGACATGGCCTTAACATCCACTCGACCACAACAACATGTTCATGGTTACGGTATCCTTGAGCACCGGGGACAACAGTGGTAATGGACGTGGTGGCGCAGGTGGTGGCAACACTCTCATGCATATTTACTCCTACAGAAACGCGATTTTCTAGTTATACGCGAAAATATGTTATTATATTATCATTTGGAAAATAAACCTCGCAATAAACAGCGTTATTTGAAAATTGGGTTAAAACTAATTTTTATAATTGATGAAATAAATACAAAAGAAACAAAAAAGACACATTTATATTTAAGAAGAAAGATCAATTAAAACAAAAGTAAAATCAACTTTTATTTTGAAAATATAGTTTTTAATTTGAGAGTGGTAGTAGTTAAAATAATAGCAAAGCCGACATTTCTGAAACAAAAGTTTTGTGTTTGTTAATTTGACAGTGTTTTACTTTCTACTGAAAATCACTAACGCATTTTCTTAAGTTTACCAACGATTTACTTAGTTCTACCAACGATTTTTTTTTGTGTGTATCTGGAGAAAAATCCAACTTCGGTATAAAATGCATATTAACTTTGTTGCGGGTTAGACAATATTTCCAAGTCACAGGCAGCTCACGGTCGTATTTTATGCAATTATATAGCACAGTATTCAGTATGCCCAGAAGACTTCCTCGAAGACATAAACTGGTTGTAAAACTCACCCAACGTCAATTCCGCTTTGCAAACGCTCACCTTGCCACTGAAGAATTTGGGTTCACAAACATCGCCTGGACTCGATGTCATTGTTGGAGAAAGCTCCATTTCAGTGACACTTTATTAGGAAATCCTGAATCACTTCTCGAAACAAACACACTTAACTAATATTGTGCAGTAACTTCGCACATCCAGAACGAAGGAGCATGTCCATGGCAACATTAGTCTGATATAATTTCCAGGCTTTCTTTTAGCAGTCTACTGCGTATGACAACCAGCCTCCAGATGCACATAAACGGTCATTAGTTAAGATCGCTTGACGCCAACCAATGCTTGCATTTGTAAACCGCGCGAAAAACACAATGACACTCCATGCCCAAAGATTACTTTCTACTCAAAATATCCCCTCGATTGGACTGGGAATCGATCCTGCGACCTGACATATCTGAGCTCATTTATAAACCACAGCCCCATCAACAACGTCAACAAAACCAAACCGTCTCCGTCCAGATTTACAGTAGCCGGGCAATCAGCGGAGAATGTTGAAAACTGCCAGTATCTTGGTAGTCAAATGGCACAAAGATTGACATGCGCGCAGAGATAAAAAGCAAGGGCTACCTTTGCGAGTTTAAGAAATATCTGAAATCTGTGCTGCTATACGCTAGCGAAACATGGTGTGTATCAGTGCGGAACTCTAAACGGCTGCAGGTGTCCATCAACAGATGCCGGCGGTACATAATTCGTGACTGGTGGCATCACAACTGGATCTCAAACAACGAGCTCCATCGGTGTTGTCACCAGATGCCGTTAGCAACCGAAACGGAAATGGGGCTGCTTTTGGCACACATTACTTAGAGACGGAAACGAAATCTGTAATCATAACTGACACCCAGCTGAACATCGCAGTAAAGGCATGCCCAGAGGCTCATGGTGGCGTAGCCTCCATAAAAAATAAAAGAAGTCGACAAGCTAAAGCGCTAACTGGACATCGCCAAAAGATCTTTCAAGCACCATTCGTAGTGTACAGGACCCATAAGTAAAGCACCATCAATTTCGCATCAATACTCTGATAATCGATAACTTCTGCTCCTATATGCTTTGAAGGCATATGATCAATGACCTTTTTCCAAAGACAAATTACAGACAGTATAGACAAAAGAGTGCATGCACCGGAGTACTCAACTTCTAAAGGCAAGGTCACTTATATTTTACTAATTATGGCTCCATCGTTCATTCCAAACTTCAATCACACCGGTTAGATATTATATTTAATGAATTGGCAAACCGTTTCATCTTTCCGCGATGACAATTCGTAAATTACTCATCTCATAATCCACAATTAAGGTAATACGCAGCTACTCTTCTTAACAACACCTAATTATCTTTTGCATCATCCTTTAGACTTGATTATCATTTCAATAATACATTTGGATTTTGTTTCATTGATCTTCTAATTCTACGAATATTGTACAAACTGTACACGTTTGATCAATCACTAGATCAACTTGAAATAAGTTAGTAAACGGATCAAATGAAGACAATGACAGATCGTTGTAGTTGCAGGCAAATCATAATTAAAACGATTCGTTAGTGATATATCCTGCTTGACACTTCTATTGGCACAGAAACATCGCTTCTTTAAAGTTACTGAATGTCAAGTTCAAAACAATTTCTATTTTCAGCATAAAATCATCAACTAAATAACTTCTTCTGAAGAATCAGATCACATAACTTATCTTAAACGAATATGTCTAGGCAAATCAATATAAAAAAATAAAATCCGTATTTTTTTTTGTTAGAAAGCATTATCAGTAGTCCCAAAGACTATGTTGGAATAATCGTATCGTGTTTTCAATTACAGATATCAATTCCCATCCATGGAGATACCTGAAAACCTCCGTCAACATGAAAAAATCCAAACAAATCTCACTCTATGCATTTCTGGATATTTCATTAAAACTTTGTAAGAACTGATACTAAATACATTATTTCAGGCTTACATTTGGTCATCTCAATGACCATCGTTTGGGTAAATGTCGCAACCGAAACTCAAAAATCTCAGAAGCAATATAAGTTAACATTTACAATCACCATCCAAAGCAATCACGTTCACTAAGAAAACCAGGACTGGTACCGCGTGCTATCGCTATCTTACAAGCATACATACTTTCTCAAATATTACGTATTGTAATGGTGATAATGTTACATATGTTTCGCGCTCACCAACCAATAAAGGATTAACAGGAAGGTGTACATCAGGTATGTTTCTCTAGGTTTTTTGTCAATTTATGCTATATTTTTACTTTTAAATGTGGCGATCTGCTTAAGCTGCCAATAATCGGTATTTTCCCCTACTTCAGTTTGTTCTGCATCTTTTGCAATATGTATAAATAATTGTTGGCTTCTAATATTCCAACGAAGATTGATTTGCAAACAGTGCGTCCCGCGAGTATAGTTTTTACGTGTTACAATTGACTTTGAACCTTCAAACTTTGGATATTGAACTTCCTCTTGTAATACGTATAAGCACCAACTATACCTCAACTCGCCTCGAAGAAATAGTCTTAATAAAGCTCACATTGTTCAAAAAAATCTAGAATATCCATACCACTCAACTTCTAAGAACAAATACAATAGTCTGACTCTTATTCACTAACGTCCAAATGCACGACCGCAAAATTTCACTTTTCCACTTCCCATAAACCGTGTAATTTTTAAAAACCACTCGAATTGCGTATTTATCCTTTGTATCTTTGTATCAAATGATCTTATTCTTCTTATTGGTATTAGATCTCCACACTGGGACAGAGCCGCTTCGTAGCTTAGTGTTCATTAACCCTCAGTCTTGCTTTGTACCAAATGATATTTCATCAATAAAAAACCATTAGCACAAATCAACCACTAGAATGCTCGTGTACTATTTCACGTAGTAAATTCAACCCGGTCTCCCCTACAAAAATCAAATCGAGCATTACCGGAAGCGCACCTATTCATATAATAGATGAATTTCAAGCCAATATGCTTACAAAACAAATCTTTCACACGAAGCAAACATCATCAAACAAGGCACCCAACTTTGTACGTAATTATGTATAACCATTGCATTAAACAGACAACTTTTCCCCTCGCTTCGAATATTGGACAATGAAACGCATTTTCTCACCACTGCACATATCGATCAGAATTGGGAAGAGTAAACATCATTGCACGAAGCATTCATGATGATTCTAAACCAACCAAACATTACACGAAGCAAGCAATTACGCACGTAGAAACCAACATTGCTCAAAACAGTCATAATTACACAAGTAATAAACATTTCACGAAGAAATCAATATTGCACGAAGCTTTCATCGTTGTGTGAAACAAAAGATAAACTCCGATATTGCACGAAGCAAATATCATTGCACTAAGTATCCGACATGGCATGACATGTTCATCACTGCACGTAGCAGGACCACATACACGAGATAAGCAACAATACACGAAGTTCCACCTTTGCACAAAGCAACTAACATCCGCTCAGTAGTATTCACCACCAACTACCAATTGGTTCTTTGCCTTTGTTCTACCAGACTAAACCTCACAAGCGTCTCCGTCCATTGATTAGCACCGTACTTGCACAACTCCCCGTTGCACGCCATTCACATACGAAAACCATGTTTCCACAGAAATAGACAACCATTCGTACCACTTCCATCTCAATGGACTACTTTCCATTGCTGGAGTTTAGTTTCTATCAAACAATTTCCAATCTTTTCGGCAAAAAAAAAAGTTTTCTCCTCGTCGCCATTTGTATCGACTGCGATCAGCCGAATCCATCTGTGTCGTCACCTGTTCCCGAAAGCGCGTCATCACCGTCCTGTGTCCCAAGCTCGACTGACTGCCGCATCGTTTATCGTACGCCTTCTATGCGACCAGTCATGTGACTCAACCACGTGTGTATGTGTATGTTGGCTTATTGACCGAGGGGTCACTTAACAGCGCGTTTCATATACAATGTACTTCCGATATGACCGTTACACCTGGGGAGGGATCGTCAAGCCCTTGGACATAGTCCTTGCTGCCCCCGAATTTCCTATTATTTTATTTTTCCTATTATTTCATCTACATTCAAATTTATTGTAAATTTATTGTGTTTTATAGTGATGTTACAATACATTGTATTGTTTTTCTATAATATTTTTTATTCGGGCGTTGATCATGCTATAGTTGGAGAAACGGCCTTTTATCATCAGCTTGCACATCCTTGCGTTTATTGGCTGCCACCCAATCACACGTTGGCGCATCTTAACCAGCACTATGAAGCCGGTTCCCAGCTCGTTGGTAGTGCCACAGCTTTGGTAGAAGGTAGTCGCTAACACCAGGACCAGATATTGATGTACTTCATGAATACTAATAACATTTAAAATACCATCTACTTTTCGAACTATAATTGAAAACATGCCATGGTACATTCGAACCCATTTTTCTCCATTCGAGCTCATTGCGACATTGGCCCTTATGAAACAACTGTGTCGAAATAAGTTTTTCTCTTTACGTGCTGTCTCCCTTACTCAATGTTTATCTTTTGAAGGAGATCCTTTTCAAATGTTAAGCGAGATTTCATTTCAATTCGAAATATTTTTTCCAGCGGGCAATTTTATCGTTTCTGTCACATTTTCATTCATCGCAATCTAGGATAGGATGTGCCAATTAGTCAGTAAAAATCGTACCGATTTGCTGTCACAATCGTACCGGTTTCTGATTGGTTGAAAATGACAATCGATTACTTCGATTGGTGGCGGCGCGTTTTTCGTAGGGCAGCATGTTGTTAGTTTGGCCGTGCTGCAGGTTTATAAAGTTGATATTAAGCAAAATACGAAAATGTTTGAGTTCCAGTTTTTTGGTAAAAAATAAATTTATATTGAACTGCAAACGCCATATAAATTATTCCCAAGGGCTGTAAAGGTTTAAAACTGTTGATTTTAAGCATTATCATTAACCTTTCCGTCATTTTCGACCTCAAAGTCATTTTTTCAGTAGCGAAAACTTCTCTCTGTTAGTCTTTTGCTTCTCTTACATGAATAATGGATGAAACGGGAAGAAAATCATCAAGTTTTGATACATGATATTTGGAAGATTTTGTTCCAAATTACTTTGGCTGCACTGGCGACCACCTCGTCAGAGCAACCGACTAAAAAACAACAAGGCAGTCTCAATTGAGTTGTCACATCCTATCCTAGATCGCAATCATCGCATCAGTTTGCGCATCACCGCGAGCCCGAGGAGAAAAATTTGTGACATTCGGGAATGTTTGTTTTGTGATTGTTTGTAAAGTTGTTGAATTTTTGCGGGGATTTTCGAAGAGTTATAGTGATAATTTTGGATGCTTTGCGTTGCTGGCGCAAAACGTTTCATCGCCATCCAAAATTGCGTTGCTTTCCGCGTTTGCTGTCCGTATAATTGCTTAACTCATATTCGGGATGGCTCCCACCAAAATGACCCCCGAGGACCAAGCGTTCAACATCAGCTTCGTAGGCGAAGTAAAGAAGCATCCTTGTTTGTTCGATAGCAACAGCACCGAATACAAGCAGGCACAGATCCAGGACAAGGCCTGGAACGTACTTTCGGCAAGCGTCGGCGAAAGCGTCGAGATGTGCAAGAAGCGCTGGCGGAATCTGCGCTGCTGCATGACAAGGTACCTGAAATCCGTCCGGGATAACGTAGACAGCAGCGCCAACCTACGGCGAAAACCGTACTATCTGTACAATCACATGCAATTCGTGGTTCCGTACTTGAAGATGAAGGACAGCGATTCCACTCACTACGAATCGGAGGATTCAATTTGGATCAAGAACAACGAAAGCGGGGAAATGATGAAAGCGGAAGATATAGCCGAGGAAGTTCAAGAAGAGGATGAGGAAGAGCACGAAATTGAATCAATCGATGTGCAGGAGGAGGATCATCAGCAGATCAAGCAGAGCATCATTCAGTCGATCAAGATACTTCCGATGAATCAGGAGAATCAGTCACAGGAAACTACCACGACGTACGAAATCATTGAAGCGACCCCCGCCAAACAGCCACGCATCGAGGCCATCCACCAGGTGAGAGAGGTAATGAAATTTGAACGTATTTTGTTAGGGAGAAGATCTATATGGCAGCACCGCATATTTCCGCCTTGACGTTTTTTTATTACTCTAAATTTCGAGATAATAAAAGTCAGGAAGGAAAACAGGGGATGCTGTTCAAATAATAGCTCTACTCTCTGTTTTCTATTAAAAGATTGTAATATATTTTGGAATTTTAAAGTATAGTCGTAGCCGATTTTCACAATTATTTACTGGATATCTTCTTGTCGCATCCTTTGCGTAATTGCGCTCGAGAGTATCTCGAATATAACGCAACACGTCCCTACCGCTACGTTAACCCTTGTCCTTACGATTATGCTTCTGTTCTGAAATTGATCCACCCGAACCAACTAATCGCACAACCTGCGTGACCGATTTGCATCAGGTCACGCCGGTGTCCACTCCGCAGCACCATCAACAGCCCACCATAATTAAAGCCAAGGACCATGTCAGCTTCAAAAATTTCACCTACTCCACTGTTACGCCAGCGCAGCATTCTAGCAGCGGCACTACCGTGTACAGTTCGACGCCCACGATCACCGGCCAATATACGCTACAGCAACAGCAGGCACCCGGTTCCAGCTCGACAAATCAGCAGCAACGGTTGCAGCAGACCTCGCCAGCACAGCAGCAGGTTAATGTGACCGGGACGACCGACGCGGACAATAACTTTTTCAAGAGTCTCCTCCCCGACATCCAGTCAATGGACATGAACCAGAAGCGGAAGCTGAAGATCGGCATCCTGCGGCTGATCGACGAAATACTGAGTAGCACGTAAAAGAGGTTCCCGTCTCAGTGAGAGCCTATTCCCTGAGAATAGAACGTGCGTAATTAAGGTAGATGTGTAATAATCGTCGGCTAGGCGTACAATTTAGAATATTTTTTTTAGCTCCTTTTCAGTTGCATGATCTTGAAAGTATACATAGATTGTACTTTACTTTACGCCAATCAATTTCATTTGTTTAACAAGTCATTAAACGCTGAGTAGGAGTGAAGTATTTTCTAACGGAGAATAATGCTTTCTGTATAAATCATGCAGATATGTCGATTATATCACTATTGTACAAGTGTAGTTTTAATTGATGATATATATGGTAAATAAAGTTTTGACCCTATCAGTAAAAACTACCAGTTGAATTTCTGTTTCCGAAAATAAATTTGATCTACAATCATTTTACATGATAGACTTTATTGGTAAGAAAGCGCTTTTTTTAATTGCAAAACTGGTGTGTTTATTCAAATTGCACAACGTATATTGCATGTGCTTCTTTCTAGAAATTATTACGAATAATCTCGTTATATTATATCATATCCCCGGGTGGAAACAGTACGACACAGGAAAAGTTGGTTACTTACTAACTGTTAATAATGAGATATCGTTTTCAATATTATATTAAAATGCAGCTCTTAAGTGTTATACACTCCTGAGTCTGCTCTACGTGCCCACACATCATCTATTGACTACGAAAAAGCTTTCGACCGTCTCAAACACGAGAATATGTGGGGCGCCCAGAGACGCAAGGGGGTTCCTGAGAAAATCATCGGCCTCATCGAGGCACAGTACGAGGCCTTTGCCTTTTCGTGTAGAGCTGCACAATGGGGTATTGTCCGACCCTATCCGGGTCGTAGATTGGTGTGAGGCAAGGATGTATTCTATCACCGTTACTGTTCCTCATCGTAATCGACGGGATATTGGTAGATGCGATTAACCGTGAACCAAACCGCGGGTTGTTATGACAGCCTATAACCATGGAGCACCTAAACGACTTCGAATTGGTTGATGACGTTGCACTCCTTGCTCAACGGCACTCTGATATGCAGAGTAAGCTCAACGACCTTGCCGAGCGCTCTTCTTCGGCAGGCTTAGTCATCAACGTCAACAAAACCAAATCGTTGGATGTAAACACGGTGACCCCTTCCAGTTTCACAGTACCCGGGCAACCAGTGGAGAATGTTGAAAGCTTCCAATATCTTGGTAGCCAAAATGGCGTCAGACGGCGGTACCAAGATCGACATAGGCGCATGGATCAAGAAAGCAAGGGCTGCCTTTGCGAGTTTAAGAAATATCTGGAAAAACAGGCAGATAAGTGAACGCACCAAAATACGAATTTTTAACTCTAACGTGAAATCTGTGCTGTTCCACGCTAGCGAAACATGGTGTGTATCAGTGGAGAACATTCAACGGCTGCAGGTGTTCATCAACAGATGCCTGCGGTATATAATTCGGGCCTGGTGGCCTCACAACTGGATCTCAAACAACGAGCTCCATCGTCGTTGTCACCAGAGGCCGATAGCAACAGAAATTTGGGATCGGAAATGGGGCTGGGTCGGTGATACTGGAACCCAGTGGGACATTGCAGCAGAGGCAGACCCAGAGGCTCATGGCGGCGAAGCCTCAATAAAGAAATAATAGAAGTCGACCGAAATCTAACCTGGCAACAGGTTAAAGCGATAGCTGGACATCGCTCAGGATGGAGATCTTTCAAGTCGGCCCTTTGCACTACCGGAGGTGTACAGGATCCAAGTAACACATCATCTATTCATCGACTTCAAAGCAACATATGAAACAATTTTGTTGTTGTAGATGTTCTGATGCCTTTTGCTGTTCATTGGAGTCTTGGGAAGATTGTTGTTGCTGTTCTTGGTATTGATGCAGTTCTTGTTGTTGTGGAGGCAGCTCAGTAGTCGAAAGGTCATAGTCAAACTGGCTGCGGGTATTCCTTCTACGAATCTTGCATCGCGACTTATGGTGACTTTCCTCGTTGATCGATTTAGGAACCTGTAGACCTTGTGTTTTGCAGAATATCCTACGAACGTTAGCTTTTGAGCTGTTACACAGAGCTTCTTTCGTTTTTGTTTCGGTGTGTGAACCCATGCGGTGCTGCCTAAGATTCGCAAATGACTTACGTTCGGTTTAACGTTTAACACCAAATCGTAGGGGATAACATTCACAGACTTTGTTGGTAGAGTATTCTGAAGGCACACCACGGTACTCAACGCCTCTGCCCAATAACACTGCGGAAGTTCAGCTTCAAACAATAAACATCGCATCGTTTCCACCAGATATTGGTTACGACGTTCAGCCACTCCGTTCTGTTGTGGGCAGATACACCGTGCAATAATGAGAAAAATCATCTATAACCGTCATAAAATATCGGTACCCGTTCACCGAAGGAACTTCCACTGGACCACACACATCGGTGTGAACGATGTCTATTGGAACCACAGTTCGCAATTTGGACTCCTTATGGAATGGGATACGTGTACTCTTACCCTTGAGGCAGCATTCACTCGGTTCATCGACGTCACACTCGACTACATTAAATCCGTTCAATAACGGGTGTGTCGTAGTCGGATGTCTGCATGTTGCTGTTGCCGCTGTACTCGTTTCCTCTCAGTGGCCCTGACAAAGGGCCTTTGTTGTTGTTGTTTTTTTTGTTGCTGCCAACAGACAGCACGTAAAGCCGTTTCCTCGGTGGCCCTCATAAGGTCCGTTGTTTCGATGGTTTTTTTCTCTCAGCAGTATCGCCGCCGCCAAAGCTTGACAGAAGACCGTTGGGTTAGTATATCGAAGCTGCCGCTGCCTCACTTCAACGAATGCGACACAATGAGATTCACCCCCAACGCCACTGCCGTCTCGGGCTCGGCTCCGCTTTTTGCTCCCACGCTACTGCTAGTCCTCCAATGCCAACACACAAGCAGCGGTTGGATGTGTATGGCCGCTCAACGCCGCTATCCTCTCGGGCTCGACTCCAGCAAGGCAGCCGCTTCTCGTTTCCGCGCTACTGCCAGTCCTTCAATGCCAACACACGAACAGGGGTCGAATTAGGCTTTCAGCGATCGTGTACGTACACGCACGTTTCACTCACACTTTTACTCGGTTTGTTTGCAACCACGAGCAGCTGTCACGGCGGTCACGGCAAAATCAAATGGGATTGTTTGCAACCACGAACCTGCGTTCGTGTTGGTGAGAAATGTCGGCGAGACCCTAATGTGTACGGGCGTTCCGCTTCCTGCGATGCTTCGTCGTTCGCTTTAGACTGATGAATGAGCTTGACAACGGAACGGCTCGCTTTATATAGTTGCGGGCTGACACGATTGACCAATCAGCATCAACGGAGGGGAAACAGCAAATGCAAACAAATTTGTTTTTCTTCTTGTTTTTGTTTGTTGTTTTTTTCGTTTTCAACAGAACTGCATGTAATAGGGTAAGGAACCAAGGCCAAGGAACCAAATTATAATTTTCTTTCGTTAAATAATTTTAAACACAATTTAATTTAATTCAACAATTTTATTCTACATGTCGCTTATTTACTCTACAATGCTTTACACCTCTACTCTTCAGTCGAATACGCAAAATAAAACCATATAATCAAAACGCGATGGTTTTTTTTCTCGTACGCTTAGGTTTTTCAATCGGCAACTCGTCTTCTTGCAGATAAATAGAAGGTTCGACTTCAGGAGAGTTCTCATCCAAATCTGATGTTTCCATGTTGCGATTTTCACGAAGGTTAATCGGAACTTTTTTAACATCCTGAATGTTTCTTGAGTATTGTACACCTCTGTCACTCTGTACCACAATTTTTGCTCCGTCTCTGGTTATAACAGTGTAACGATCTTGGTTGGGTCACCGAATGTTGGGTCACCTTTCTGTTTAGTGCTTTGTTCTAGAAGCACCCTATCCCCAACGGAAATGTCCGATTCTCTTGCTCCTCTGATCAAGTCAGCATATTGCTTGCTATCCATCTTAGATTTTGCATCTTTCTCACGAATGTCTGGTCGATCCAGATGATCTGCCGGCAGTGCTTCCCAGAGGAATGGGAACGTTCCTCTAAATCTCCACCCCACAAGAAGTTCGAATGGTGTTACACCGAGTCTTGAAAGAGGTCGAACCTTGTTGTGCATATGCAAATATTGTTCTAGAGCCATTTTCCAATTGACCTTGTCTATCTTTGCAGCTGCAAGGGTGTCTTTCAATCCCTTATTTTGGCGCTCTACGGCACCATTCGACTGAGCACTTAAGGGGATTGCTTTTCTTATTTTTACTCCTCTTTCGTTGTTAAATAATTTTTAACACAATTTAATTTAGTTCAACAATTTTATTCTACATGTCGCTTATTTACTCTACAGGGTGGTCACTAAAAAACGGGATTTTCAATACTTCAATACTTTTCTATGAGAACATTAATACCTTAAGAGAAATATTTCCATATCCGAATGAACTATTAGAATATTCAGAAAATTGTCGCCCACACACTTTTACTTCAACATGTTCAGTTGTTACATACATGCCGTTTAAACAGGAAGGATGCGCGCCGCATTGTACAATTTTTTCAAGCGGACAAAGATCATGGGAAAAATACACGGTGGACAATTTTGAACGTGAAAATGTTTCCAAAACTGTTGAAGGATTTCAAGTAGACCGAGTTCAATTGTATTCAAAGATGATTGAAAGGCCAAAGACGCATCCTGACATGGCTGCCTTCCAACGGTCATGTGATACCTGCAAGATTGAACTACGCCGCACGGCGGACCACGAACCCTATGCTATTATTCATTAATCTTTGCTTAAAGACTAAGGCCAACTCTTTATATAACGTATATCAGATTGAACTGTCCATCTTTGTAGTTCTTCTTTCTTCCCGAGCCATTCTTTTAATTCCCGCTATTTAGTGGCCACCCGTTATTTGACTCCCGATGGCCGAATCTTCTGTGCCAGACGTGCTTACAGTATTGTCGTTGTGTTGCTTCTTCGCTGTCATAACAACCTCATCGAACCGCTTCAGTTGGTACAAACCTTAATTTAGACTGGCCACCGCTACTGTCGTGTTATCTTTCTTGATTTGGCAACCACTGGCGTTAAAAATGCTGTCGCTTTCTTCTGTATGAGCGCTGACACCGAGATCAAATTCATCGCCTTCCACTTTGGCCACTTTTCCGTTCGCTTAACGCATGTCACATCACTAGGGCGCAATTCGATGAAAATACCTCGGTCTGCGATAATGTGACTCGTAGCGCCAGAGTCAACCCTAGTAGCACAATTTCGATCGATTTTGTTGTACCAACTCCAATGTGACTGGATTTGGTCGCATATAAGTTACAGTGACTGGTATATGACAAGTGTGCTACTCGGGAATTATCCAACATTTGTCCATACTACCACTCCCGGCAACACAGGTCACAAACGCGAACGAAACACTATTATCTTTCTTCTTGGTGGGCTGTGACTGGACGTGGCTCCGTTTTTCCGCTTCTCGAATAAACTGCCGGCAGAACTTTTGTTTATATCCCGCCTGCTTGCAGAAATGACAGATGATCTGCTTCTTCTTTCTACTTGCCACGCTTTCTTCTTTCTACTTTTCTGAAAGTGCATCACCTTGCTTCAATCCGTCTAAAGTCACAAACGAGGTTGACACTTCGTCTGCAATCCGAATACTTGATTTCAAGCCATCCAGCGTTGCACGTAATAGTCTAGTCAGTTTCGCCGGAAAACCATGTTCGGACATTATCTGCCACAGCTCATTTCTTTTCACTGAATCGTACTCTGTTTTGAAATCAATGAACAGATGGTGAGTCTGCAAGTTGTTCTTCTTCTTCTTATTGGCATTACATCCCCACACTGGGACAGAGCCGCCTCGCAGCTTAGTGTTCATTAAGCACTTCCACAGTTATTAACTGCGAGGTTTCTAAGCCAAGTTACCATTTTTGCATTTGTATATCATGAGGCTAACACGATGATACTTTTATGCCCAGGGAAGTCGAGATAATTTCCAATCCGTAAATTGCCTAGACCGGCACCGGGAATCGAACCCAGCCACCCTCAGCATGGTCTTGCTTTGTAGCCGCGCGTCTTACCACACGGCTAAGGAGGGCCCCTGTTGTACTCCCGGAATTGATCAAGAATCATCCGCAAACATCTGATCCGTTGTTGTTCGACCCTTCACGAAAACCTGCCTGTTATTCGCCGACGAAGGACTCCTCAAGCAGTCTCAGTGAGGTAAACTAGATACGTGACAGGATTTTGTACGCCGAGTTCAGAAGGGTGATCCCTCGTAATTGGCACACTCTAGTCTGTGCCATTTCTTATAGATTGAGCATATGAGGCCATCCATTCAGCCGGCAGGCAGTTCTTCATCCTCCCATATTTTCTGGATAATGTGGTTGATCGATTGAATCAGCTGCTCACTTCCGTGTTTGAGAAGCTCGACCGGGATCTCGTTCTTCAAAGCAACTTTACTCGCCGACTATGTCCATCCTGCTCCTTAATGCACCTTCATTTTCACCTTTCAACAAATCTTCGAAGTGCTCCTTTCACCTGGCTGCCACCATAGTCTTGTCTGTCAGCAAATTCCCCTCTCGGTCATTGCACATGGCGCGCACTGGCGCAGTCTTATGTCGCGCGCCATTGACAATTGCGTGAAACTTCCGCATATCGTTTCTATCCATGTTCTTCTGCGCTCCAGATATCACACTCTCTTTGTGTTACCTTTTTTCTGCGGTGGATATGTTTCTCTTCTGCCCTTGCTACACTGTACCGCTCTCTGTTGGAACGGGTACGAGCCACCAGCATTTTTTTTCGTCCGTCATACGCTGGCACTCCTCATAAAACCAACCATTTCGTTGGCGTCGCTGTGCAGTGCCTAACACTTCCTGCGCTGCTGTAGTCACAGCTTCGTGGATATTTTCCCACAATCTGACGACGTCGCCAGATCCGGTGGCATCTCCTATCCGCTTGTCCAGCTTCTGGTGGTACTGTTCAGCCACTCCTTCAACTGACAAGCGTTGGATATTGAAACGCATCGTTCTGTTGTTTCGTGATTCCGTGACGCTGGAAAGTCGCGCCCGAGTCAATGTTCGGACCTCTGAAGGACCTCTATAACATCCGAGAAATATCGTCCGTCGATCAGCACTTGGTCTATCTGTGAGCAAGTGTCTCCACTCGGATGTTGCCAGGTGTGTTTGCGGATATTCTTACGTGCGAAGTAGGTAGTGCTGATTACCTTCCCTCTACTAGCAGCAACAAAGGTTACAAGTCGCAGACCATTATCGTTGGTAGCGGAATGAAGGCTTTCCGTACCAATGACAGGGCGAAAGGAACTTTCTCTTCCGATCTGCGCATTTGCATCACCGATGACAATCTTTTCAACGTGTGTTGGGCACTCTCCGTATAGGCCTTGTCAAGGATCTCATAGAACTCATCCTTCACGTCATCAAGCTCATCGTTCGTTGAAGCATAGATGCTGATCAGGCTATAGGTGAAGAATTTGCCCTTCATTCTAATTGTCCGCGCACAAAGCGAACATGAGTGAGCATTTCGGATTGTATGTTTATGTATTTCACTATTTAACAATAAACACGCACTACTACCCACTCGAATGATAATTGAACTCGCTTTTTTGGCTTGCTGGTGTGTGCCGAGCGAAAAGAACCGTTATGAATTAGACGCCAGCAGCGAGAAAGAAAAATAGGAAGCCCAAGACGAGAACACCGACAGCAATGATGCCTAGGATACATTACGCAGTACGCACGCTGATTGGCCGACCAATCAGGAGGCAGATAGGATTCAACATCATGTATATAAGAAATTTGCATTCGCTTAAGAGCATTCAGTTGCTTGTAAACCATTGACGTGAAATATACTTTTGAACGAAATTAACAGCTACTTTTCTGGACTAGCCAAAATAACCAGCCTTCCTCAAGGCTAAAAAGAGTTAAGGAATATTTTTTTCTATAGTCGCTATCGTACGGACTTGAACGTTTTTTAGCCGAAGGGTATAGATACAGTCCACATCCCCTACCGAGGCAACTGGTGGCTCGTCCAGGCAATACTTCAGTGGGAAGGTTGCCGCTGTCGAGGTCAATATTCCGACAGTTACCCGCTAACCGTCCGTGATCGGACACTAATCTCAACACGCAAATGCGGTTATCGTCTTCCACTGGACGCGCTTCATCTGCTTCCTGATCACCATGAAGCCAACTCTTCGTTCGACTTTCCAATCGTTGTCCTTGATTCGTTGCCAGGTCTGTTGCCGTTGAATCAATCCGTTTGCTCTACTTTTGCCTTTCCTGGTAACTGTAGAATCTTCGGTAGGCTACCTTACCAGGGTTGCGTTACCTACATCGCGTTGAAGGGGCTGCCTTCTCGATGCTGACACAATGCAGCATATTGTGCAGTTTTGTTTAGAGTCCCTCGCTGGCACTCGGACGATGATCAGCCGCTCCTAATATGGGGAACAGACGCTGTTGTGAGCAGCTCCTAACATGGAAGACAGACGCTCGATCAGATTTGCACCTCGGAGACGAGCAAATCCTCTCCCTACCCTGTCAGCATACGACCCTAGTTCCCACCGGGGTTGGTTACCCGATCTTCCCTAAGGTTGCTCGTATCCCGGCCAGTGCCACAAGGAGGTAGGAGGTTGCTGGGTAAGAGGTTAAAGACCGCGAAATGGGGTACGCGAAGTACCAATGGTACGCTTTACCGAATCTATGACAAAAGGTCGAAAGACATAAGGTCGAAAGGACAAAAGGTCGAAAGGAACAGAAGGTCGAAAGGACAAAAGGTCGAAAGGTACAAAAGGTCAAAAAGGACAAAAGGTCGAAAAATACAAAAGGTTGAAAGGGACAAAAGGTCGAAAAGGACAAAACGTCGAAAGGGACAACATTTCGATCGAGAACAAGTTGATAACAAGCTGGGTGTTTGTGCTATGCATTTAACTTGAAGCAGAAATAATAACACACTCATCTCATTAATCAAAGTTGAAGAATGAGCCATTTTCAATGAAGGAGAAATTACTATGAAACAATATTATGAATGTCTAAAAAGTTTTGTTAGAGATAAAGCAGATTGTTGATTTTGAAAATGAATAAAACTTGTATTGCGCGAGACAGAGTTGTGCTATACAGTTGGCAAAAAAATGCCATTTTATTTTTCCCTATGTTTAACAATTAAATAAAATGCATTCAATGAATGCAAATAATAGATGGATGTCAAGGTTTTCTGAATATCACTACGATCTGTCAAAATGCGGCACGCACGCGCGCATTGATGTATTTTATGTGCGGCGTGCACCATTTTGACAGATCGATGTGATATTTAAAAAAAAACAAACATCAATCTATTAGTTGTACTCACTAAATGAATTTTGACAAATGCGAGACAGTTGGATTTAATCCACTACGTAAACATTTCGGAATGATCGTGTCAAAGTGAAGTAATATTCATTTTGCAGGGTTGCTGCGACGAACGGTCGAGCCTGGAACTCGTCCTGGTAACGACAATGGCGCAGTCGGTAGACGATGTAAATTCCAAATCTACATCAGTGACTTGACCCTTGACCCCCATATACATCAATAACATAAAATAAATATAAATTTTATTGGATTTCTCAATGTTGATTAATTTTTGATTCAGGATTGGATTGGGGTTGCGTGTATATTCGGATATCTATCGAGTTCAGATTTGCAGTAATTTTCAATGGGATTAGATTTACAATCAAATTGAATATGTACAGAGCCGTAGCGTGGCCTCCCAGCGCCCTTGGCGAAACTTTATGTGGCGCCCCCTTTTTTTTCTAAATTAGTTTATTTGAGAGGCTCAGGCATGTAAAACACTTAACGGAGCCGAGACTGTTAATGATATTTACAAACTATACCATCATTATCAACACTCAACAGTTAGTACAGGGTGTCTGCAAATTATCCGTACAGATTTTAATAGTTTGCTTCTGCAAAAAATTAATTCTTTGTGAATATTAAAAAAATATTCTTTGTGAATGCTTTTTTTCCGGTTTTCCGAACAAAAAGGAATTCTCGCTTAACTTTTCAAAAGGACCTAAGTAACATTTTTTTCATGAATTAATTTGAGTATTGCAAGCAAAAGCTTTCATGTTGTTCTGTTGATTGCGCTATTCAAATTAATTCATGAAAAAAATGTTACTTAGGACCTTTTGAAAAGTTAAGCAAGAATTGCCATCCTACTCACGCGATTTGGATTGAATTTATCATTCGGTATGGTCTATCTTGAAATCAACAGCCATCAAAACACCGAACATATTCCGTGTATAGTAGAAAATCGAAAATTTGTTTTCAATAAAATGAAATATCTGCAGTTATCAGACGTCGCAACTCATTTCTGATTAGTGCGCATGATAGTACATCCATGCGTGCATGATGCGCACTACTAATGAAATATTTCAAATTGTCGCGACTCGCGTCGCAGCGCGAGTGCTCAATCGCGCGGTCCGGTTTGGTGCCGGCCCGACAATATTATCGAGACATTTGAAATCATGTCACAATCGTCAAAAATGCAGGCTACTGACATCCTATTGTTTAGCCCATCGCCAGATCGTAGCCAGGATGTCCTGGGCTAGAATTTTTTTTTCATACTGCGTTTCAATGATGACAGCGGTCTATGTCTATTGATGATGATGACACCACGCTTGTCACCGGGTCGCAAAAATGTATCTGTATAGAAACGTGCGGCCATCGTGATTTTTTTTCAACACGATCGAAGGCGTACAACTCAGGATACAGGGGTCATTTTAATGTGAACAAATTCAGTTTGGTTTATGTAGTCCTATTATAATAACATGCAATGCATGCTGGTTCTTTAATTTATTCCAAAAAAATATTTAAAAACCTGTCTTGTTCTACGGATAATTGCAGACACCCTGTAAGGGGAATGGGAAATAGGCCAAGAAACTCATGGCGATTCAAGGTTAGATTACGTAATTTCAGGATGGACGAGGATTTGGGATTTAGGATTGGGTTATTTCAGCTGCTAATCCGGGTATTTCACGTCATAAACGGTGTAGCGTAGCGTCGACAACTTCCGGATAGCCAGAGCTTTATGGTACACGAAATAATAAGACAGAGACAATTTTGGCGCCCTTTAAAATCTTGCAGATGTTCAAAATAAAGAGTGCGTTCAAATCAAGAATATTTAAAATGTATCAATTGCGTGGAGTAGAAATTTTCTTTATGAATTTCTTAAGTTTCTATAACCTTCATATTTGTGGGAAGTAAGGATTACTAAAAGCCATAAAATTCCTAGAAATCAATTGAAATTTTCACGAAACTTAATAAACTTATGCAAATTAAAATAACTCGAACCAGTAGTGCCCGGATTCTGGACAAAAAATTCCAAACTTCTTTATTATGAATTCACGCACTAGTGACCAATAAAATGTGTGCTCGTCGGTGCTTGGAGCTCTATCCAGTTTTCCGCGAGCGGTAATGGCCGCCAGCTTGCTTGCGGTTCAGTCTCTGATTTGACGTGTCTGGAGGTCAACTGCACCCACCGCTCCGAGCATTCTGACCAATGTAGCATATAAGAAGGTGCTTGTTGGGGAAGGTTAATAGGTCTGTGAAACTGGCTGCACTGATCAGTAATGTATGTAGCTAATGCGGATCAATCAGTATGAGTTACGAGTTAAATTGAAACGAATTTGCCCTTTGGTAATCCGCGATTCGTGCACTTAAATGTAAGTAGTTTTAAGTAAATATTGTAAAGAATTATGTTAATAAATTTATCAATATACAGCATTGAAGCTGCTCAACAGAAGCTGCTGTCAATAGGTGTTTCGATCGCGCCAAAGGTGACATACTCAACAATCTTCAATGATTTAAATCACCTATCGAATTTGCTGCTATGGCGCCTACAATATGTAGCCTTCAAAAGTTGGAGGAGCAAAGCGAATCATGGCGAAAATATTACGAAGATGAAAAGCAGAGAATTGAAAATGAATATCAGCAAAGTATGGCTGATATTGACATTGAATATCAAAGAGCCTTGCAAGAAATGCGGTTGCAATTCTCTGCCAAGAGACAAGAAATCGAACGAGAATTTAGTGCTGAAAGTGCTGTAAAAAAGTCAATTAGCGAACCTATTTCCGCAGATGATGATAACGCACCACACCACATTGCTTTGCAAGCTGAAGCAGTTATAAATTATCGGCCGGTGTGGCCTGAATCAAGTATCCCTATTGTTTGCAGTTCTCGTGAAGCCAGGATTGATCGAGGCAAAATAGTGGAGAATGCCGTCGAAGACTGCAGCAGACTGTGGAACTATTCTTACGTACGAATGGGAGAGAAAAACACCAACACACGACAAAACGGCAGTTCGAATAAAAACAAATGTGATGCAGACAACGAATTTTCAAGTGAAAAGTGCAACTTTGAAGTTTGGATAGTGGACACAGGGTTCATTATTTACGATCCTGGAGGATGCTTGTAAGCTGATATTTGGTTTGTATTGATATCGGAAATATACCATGATTACTGCGCACGTGAACTATATTAGTTAGAAAACGAATGAATATGTATAATTGTAAATTGGACAGAGCGTTTACCAGTTGATTACCAGTTTCACGGGCGGGAGATTGTTGGGGAAGGTTAATAGGTCTGTGAAACTGGCTGCACTGATCAGTAATGTATGTAGCTAATGCGGATCAATCAGTATGAGTTACGAGTTAAATTGAAACGAATTTGCCCTTTGGTAATCCGCGATTCGTGCACTTAAATGTAAGTAGTTTTAAGTAAATATTGTAAAGAATTATGTTAATAAATTTATCAATATACAGCATTGAAGCTGCTCAACAGAAGCTGCTGTCAATAGGTGTTTCGATCGCGCCAAAGGTGACATACTCAACAAATATATACCCAAAATCCTCAGGTGGCTTCCAACTATGCCCGTATCTTCTACGAGACTGAAGAACAAGCCGCCAAGGCTGCTAAGGCTTTGAATGGACGCGTTGTTGAAGGCAAGCGCATTCATGCTCTACACCTGGGATCTGCTTTGATGCCAAACTACCAGACTTCGGTCTATGTTACGTCCTTGGACAAGGGCGTCACAGAAGAACAGGTGTATGACCACTTCAAGCAGTTCGGAGAAATCGATTTCACCAATCGTCGCAACTGTGGCGATGCTGCTATCATCTGCTTCAAGAATGCTGCCTCCGCTGAGAAGGCTCTTGCATGCACCACCTTCCCGGCACCTACCGAAGAAAAGAAGGATGCCACCAAAGAGGTAACCGTCAAAAAATACGATGGACCTATTGTATTGCGTCCGGTTGCTCTGAAGCGTAAGCTGAAGACTGGAGATGAAGAAAAGGATCAGGAGGAAAGAACTAAGGAACAGCAGAGTGTGCTCGGCAAACTAAAAGCTTACTATCCTATCTTTGTTGGAAATGTACCATTGAACTGTCCACCACTGGAGCTGAAGCAATACTTTGCGCAGCACGGACCAATCAAATTCATGTTCTCTCCGCAAATTTTGGCTTATCGTAACAGTGCACCGCACCCCGTAAAAACATTTATAATTTACTACATGAATCGTCCAAGCCAGCAGAATGCTGTTCGTTTCTTTGATCACAAGTTCTTCGGTGGACACCGTCTGCATGTACTTCCGCTGCGTGGAACGCAGAACCTGGACGTTAAGAATACTATTAAGCTTACTAAGATTCCATTCATGTCCGAGGATGCGTTGTTCAAGAAGATCAAGCCGTTCGTCGGAAAGATCAACCGTATTGTGAAGAAGTCCCGGATGGCCGCCTACATTGAGCTGGAGGATCCAGCAGATGTGACGAAGATGATGGACGTTGAAACCGCTGATCATCCTCTTCCAAAGGGTAAGATGGAACAACTCAAAACCCCAGTGAGTACTCCCGACCGTGAAACAGGTAACCGATCAAGTTATTCTGGTTCCTGCTCCTTGTGAAATGATCAATACTTTACGTGCTATATAACGATTCGTAGCGAGAACTTGAAGATAGGCATCCTTGCCTGCGTCATGAAATCTACGTAGTAACCAAATACCGTTCACAAGTGCCACCGGGATCGAAAATTAATAACAAAGGTTTATTTGTAATGAACACTGTATCCCTGCATTCACATTTGTTCCTCTCCTCGCATAGTGGAGCTTCGTAATTTTGGCACTCTTTTGCTCTGCTTGATGCCGTTCCGTACATGTAGGAATTGAATTTGTTTTTGCAATTAATGTGATGAATTTCTGCATCGTTGTTTCGACTACTAAAAAGTGATACGAGGAAAGACAAATTGAATTTGATTCCCCGCGATGATGTCGTTATGCTATCATGGTTTTCCTTTGGTACATAGATATGAACCGATGGAGTAGATGATATTTGTCGATCAGAAATAACGCCACTCTCATCTCCACAACCGTATTGTTTTATAACTTCTTGCTTTTTTGCCAAAAACTCTTGTTGAATTTTTCTCACTGCCTCTTTGTAAGATCTCTCAATTTCTGCTATTTCACGTTTGTATTCTTCTTCGATCCGCCTTTCTTCTTCTTCATAATGTTTTCTCCACTGTAAATTTTGCTCTTCATATTTCTCGAGCCGATTTATTGCAATCTCCATCTTGCTCTTCTTAAACAGATTTTCGACCTCAAAATCATTGAAGTTTGTTGGGAATTGTTGGATATGGCACGACGACACAATTATTGAAAGCAACCTTCATTTGGGCAGCTTCAATGCTGGAATTCATTTTTGTTGGAATATCAGGTAGTGTGCGACGCTTCGCTGTAGATCGAAGATGGATAAGAAGCGGGCGCCGGTTAGTTGTAGTTGCTCTTTGGTATAGATTAAGGAAATTTGTTATGGATTATTGTATATACCTATTGTTGAATAAAGAGAACTGCAGCTGCTGGCAGAAGTATCAGTCAGTAGCCTGCCGTGGTGTAGAGAGGGAACTCTAGTTGTTATTCTTTGTGAGGGGGTTCCCTTCTCCGGTCAACAATTTTATTACATAATTATACATAAAATAATGATGTTTACACAAAACCTACATTTTGGTACTGGATTCGTGCACTGTGAAATTCCACATCCTCCCAACCGATAGATATGATACTAATCACTATAAGGGGTATCGCAGCAGTGTTACCAGTTTCACTAGAAAACTCTCACAACAGTGCTGATTCAATGAATTCAAGCCTTCTTATATACCACATTGATCAAAATGCTCGAATGGTGGGTGCAGTTGACCTCCAGAAATGTCAAATCAGAGACTAACCCGCAGGCAAGCTGGCGGCCATTACCGCTCGCGGAAAACTGGATTGGACCTAGACGAATAAAAAACCCTACTTTGGAGTGAGTTGGATGACCTTCAGATACTGCATATTGCTTAAGAAAAATCCAACTCTATCCAGTTTTCCGCGAGCGGTAATGGCCGCCTGCTTTCCTGCGGGTTAGTCTCTGATTTGACGTTTCTGGAGGTCAACTGCACCCACCGTTCGAGCATTTTGATCAATGTGGTATATACGAAGGCTTGAATTCACTTAATCAGCACCTTCTTATATGCCACATTGGTCAGAATGCTCGGAGCGGTGGGTGCAGTTGACCTCCAGAAACGTCAAATCAGAGACTAACCCGCAGGCTAGCTGGCGGCCATTACCGCTCGCGGAAAACTGGATAGTTGCTTGGTCGGTTGTTTCAAGAACTCAACAACTTTTAATAAAATTCAGCTCTGTTGTGAAATGGTCTGGAGAGAATGGCCATCGGATCTGGCGGTAGTTTGATGACAATGGTGGAATTGCTTGGCAGAATTAAATTCAACTTTGTAGTAGGTCAGTCGCCATCATTATTGAAATGCCTCGATGCAGATTCTTGCGCTCAGTTTGCTGTTAGACAATTGATATCATTCCAAATACCTACTCATCCTCGTTTAAGCTTAACCAGTTTATATAAAACCAAGGGGAAAAATCAAACTTAAATTATCAATGCTCACCGAATATTCAACATCTTTGCATTGTTTTTTCCCCATTGAACTCATACAAGTTTCTGGCTCGATGGAATCGAAAATATAAATGGAACAAATGCGATCGATTCCAAATCAAATAGTTTGTCTGCGTAAAATAAGTAAATTTATCACAAATCAGTCTAAGCTAAGCTAAGTTAAATAAGTAAATTTATTTTTTTTAAGAAAATTTTTTTGAGCTTTTTAGTGGAATGTCTTCACTTGTCATAAGACGAGTTTGTACAATCCCATTGAATTCCACCACTTGATTGTATCTTGACAGATACGTATTTCAAACTCAACAGTAAGGCCGCCTTCAGTGTCTCGTACTTGACTCGACTTAAGTAAGTCTTAAGAGTAAGTCGAGTCAAGTACGAGACACTGAAGACGGCCTTACTGTTGAGGTCGAAATACGTATCTGTCAAGATACAATCAAGTGGTGGAATTCAATGGGATTGTACAAACTCGTCTTATGACAAGTGAAGTAAATTTATTTTAAATTCAAACAAACTCTCTATCACTTCTTCAGTGTGAAGTTTTGTACAGTCTACTCTGTGTTTCGCCTTTAGCGTATTGAAGATACCTGCTTCATGTATGCTCCTTTCCATTTGCGTTTCCTGTTCTTAACATTTTCTTCTTGCTTCCTTATCTGTCAAATAAATGATGAAAAAGACAGCGAAGGCGATAGCCCTCTGAGCTGACGTTCTAATACCTGTATCAGTTATTAACGGAAAAGGGCTCTCCGGATACTATATACGATTGATTACGAATCGTTGACTATCGAGGAAATCATCAAATCACGAAATCCTTGATTTTGGCGCCCCCTAAGGCCTGGCGCCCTTGGCGGGGGCCAACCTGGCCAACCACACGCTACGGCGCTGAATATGTACTTACCTTTTTTTTGACAAATATAAATATCCGTTCAACACTCTTGATGATTATAATCTGCCCTCCATTTCAGCTGCAACTGCTAATGAAAGTTCTGTGCATCGTCATAATGGTACTCCTGAACGCGTGCGTATGGCGTTTCTTCGTGAAGGCTCTTCATACCAACGGGGGAACTTTAGTGGCATCGCTGGTCAGCGCTGCATCGAACTACACCGTGTCGGTAAGTCTTTTTTCGCGATTTCCCAATTCGTTCTATTTTCAAATTTGGCATTCTGATTGATTCTGCAACGAAGGCCCTGCTTGGGTGGCTAATATTCGGCGAGCAAACTTCCATTATCTGGTGGATTGGAACAACTCTGGTGATGGCCGGACTTTTGCTCATAATGACCGATGACGAAAGCAATCGGGACAAATCGGATAAAAAATTACATTAGTTAATAAATTTGGTTTAAAAATGTTTCAAAAAATATATTCTTCGAAAGCCAAAATTTTACAACCTAGTGTTAATAATAGCGTGATTGATTAGGTTGCACAGGTTTTTAAATTGTCTGTGAACAATTTTCCCAAATTGTGTATATGAGGAATGGGTTATAAATAACGGTTAATGATGCTCATAGTGTGCTTCGAAGAGCAGTCTTGGTTCGGCTGATTGTAGCTGCGATGGGGTTGATGATTACGTACAACGTAACGGCAATAATCCCAATAAGCAGCGCCAGTCTAACGTGCCCGTCGTTGTCCTCCTGGAACCACGCGGAGTAAACGCCGAGACCGATCGTAACCGATCCCATGATGTAAGTCACAACGCCGGCGATCCCGTGCATGATCTTGGAGTTGATCGGTCGCACCAGGTGTCGCAGTTGGTAGCCATATTTGGTGAAAATGCCTCCCGCAATGGACAGTAGCGTAAGGATAACAGTAATGAGACCCACAATGGCATGGACAGTTTGATAGTGGGCCTTTCCCATGCGGACCTTGTTCAGGAAGATGCACACGGAAGCGATCGTGATGAGGATACCAGCCAGTGCCTGTAGGATCCAGTGAACGAAAACTCGAGTTTTCTGGTGCTTCCGATAGGTCAGTAGGTTTGCTCCGGATAGAGTAAGTACAGCTTGGGACATCAAGATGAAATACTGGAAGGGGAGAAGAAACAATCAGTGTCAATTAATGAAAACTATTATAAAGTGAAAATTATTGATTGTAGTTGTTTTGTAAATTATTAGAAAAACTAAATTCTTCCACGATGGGTATTTGAAAGCGTTTTATGGTTTATTGTCTCGATACTCCGCTTTTATCGTGACATTTTTTTTTCTATTTATCAAATAAACAAATAATTGGTACAAATCGTTTTTTTTTAAATTAAATTCCATGCAAATTTTCAAAAATCTCATGCAAATTGTACGAAAAACCATTTCATCGAAAAGTTTGAGTTTTAATTTTCAAAGTATTTAAGTTTCGTCACAACATTTTTCCTCGTAAATAGAAGCGGATAATATGATAAATATTAATCTGAGTTACTAAAAAAGAGTTGGTTTTCAAAAATAGATTGCGATTATTGGCCTATGCCTGGTGTTGGAAATTTGATCTCATTAGTAGCCTTCTGAGCTGCGGAGGACGATGGAGGTCCTTTGTAGCTTAATGGGGAAGACACCTGCCTAGCGTACTGTTTTCGTGGGATTAAATCCTACCGAAGGAAGTGGTTACCCACCAATACATTTTTCGAACTCAATCTTTCGCATGTTGTGCAATTGCACAAATCGAGTTTCAGACATAGTAACATCAAATAAAAGAAGATAACGAATATAAATTAACAAAAATTGGGCTGTCTATTCTTGAGTAAAAACTATTTTTTTGAATTTTTAACCGTAACATTTTTGAGTAATGCGCGGTCGTAAAAATCCCAACTTTGTTTTGTATATAAGAAGAAATAGACGAGTACTTAATTCTACATAGTTGCCAATATCATAACATACATGTCATGTTTCATAGGCTTCAGATTTTAAGACTGTAATAACAATTTTAAACCACTAGTGGAGTTGATCTAATTCACATCAGAAACAACTCGACCCGACACATACATTTCACGCGCTGAGCGAACAGCGAAGATGACGTGCTACTTTTTATTTAAAAGGAAAACAATTGGAATTTATGATTATTCTTGATGAATTTTCTGCCACAGGACGATTACTACCCAAAATTTAACAAGCTACTTACCCCGATGCTCATCAGAGACGGATGCCATGAAAACAGTACGGTGGCCTTGTTGAAACAGTGGTAGGTGATGAAACCGGCTATGGCAAACATTAGAAAGTTTGCCAACAGATTCACCAGAAGCAGTTTTTTGCTCATTTTGGGTTGTTGCTGCTGGGCAGTCCTCGTCGTCGTGGAATTTTTGCCGTACACCTGTTGCTTATTGGTAGCAGATTGCGTCCGTGTGGCAGTGCCAAATCCGTCCGCTGCCGAAATTATTTCATCTGCTTCTACCTCATCCATAGCCGGTTCACTGATAAGCTCGCAATCACTTGTGCTAGTGTGGGAAGAACGTTTTCTGTTATCACTGACTTGATTATGGACAGATTGCGTTTCAGAATCCGAGCGATGTTGAGGATCGCCACTTTCTAGCGAATCAGCTGTGTGCGTGCATGAAAAATAAACAAACAGATCGAAGGATTGACATTTTAACTCGTCGATTTTATCGATTGAAGACGTAGCAGGGTTGGATATGAAACGATCAGTTATCGATATAGGGCACTGCACGGACTGCTTTGTCTCTTTCTTGCTGCAAAGAAATTAGAAAACAACAAGGCCAGTAAACGTCAAAATGTATGAGGAACGAAAGAGCAAGAGATGTTTCCGTGCAGTGCCCTATATCGATCATGATCATATCACAGATCAAAGATCTGTAATTCTTTTTTAAATAAGTCTTGCAGGTTTTGTTCTCTATTGATCATGATTCATAAAATTCGGCCACAAAATTCTATATACAAACAATGTTTAGGTCAAAATTGATAATAATATGTCTCCACCTTGATAGTAACAGAACCAAACCAGAGAAAGCCACACATTTCTCCTTAATATTTAAACGAAAAATAATATTTACAAGAATGGAATTCTCCAATACGATTGTAAGGCACGTTGGAATGACTTTCGCTTTCTACGGTACCCATTGCTATATGTTATCGTTTGCTGCTGACTAGGTTAGCAATATGACTGTATTCACTTCTTGAGGAGGAATGAAACTGAAACCAATTATCTATTTCCATTCGCACGTACGTTTTACCTCGAAGCATCTATATTATTGGCTTGTGTTATCTTCATGCATTTGGTTCGCTTAAGTTCAAGTGTGCTCTCGAAAAGCTGTTGTTGACAAGTGGCTACTTTTGGAGCAAAGTTTTTGTTGAAATAATGATTGAAAAACATGTATTCTAGACAAAGTTAAAAATGTGTACACAAAAAAATATTTTTTCTAAACATTCTTTGCATATCAAAGAATATTGTGGCCAAATTTCATAAAATTTGGTCGTCAAAAACCCCCCTGACAATAATAGAACAAAACCTGCCAAAGCCGTCTTTCCCCCTATGTGTTTTTTTTTTCAGCAAATTCTCCGAGACTTGCAAACCCCCTTTCCGCAATTCTCTGAACTCCCTTTGAAAATTCTCCGTAATTTTTCCGGGATAGTCTTCAGAAGTTACTGGGTAAAACCTTCAGAAACTCAACGTTTTTTTTATAAATTTTTCAAAACTTCTTTGAGATTTCCTCGGCAAATTCTATAAAAGGGTGAACTTTCACGAAACGAATCATGTTTACAAGCTAACGAAAGTCTCGCGTACTTTTTATGCAAAAAACTCTTTTTTCACTCATCTCTTATCGTCAATTTTTGCTAAAGCAGCATACAGGGAGCTGTAAAATGCCAGGGTACTTAAAGTTTGTCCACAAAGTGATCCCTTCGCAATGATTCGTCGCGATTACAAAGGTTCGTGCGCGACATAACCTCTCACAACCAAGATGCTAAGCTTAAAAAAACGGAAGATTCCCATTCCAGCCTCAACGTAACCACGCCAGGTAATGTTACTACTCACAACGGTTTCGGCCTCCTCGCGGATTCCGATGGATTTGATTCCCAAGTGCCACAACAGAACGGTACACTTGTGCCCCAATCAACATTGTAAATAAAGGCACGAAGCAAGTTCGTGAGTTGCTCAATGTTACTAATATCCCCCAGCAAGCATATCACCTGAAGGCAGTGAACGCCACTTATGGTCCATGGCCACCAAGATGGACAACTTCAGCACCAAAACATTATCGCAGCACTGAATACAGCAAACATCGAGTACTTCACGTACACCCCAGCCGAAAACCAATCATTGAAGATAATTCTCTCTGGCCTCCCGGACTACACCGTGCAGGAGCTAGCAGAGGAACTCGCGTTGGACAACGTTTTACCGAAGGAAATAAAAACCTTCTCAAGGAAAAGATCAGGTGCTGACACTTTATCTTCTTTTTTTTGAGAAAGGTAAAGTGAAACTACTCGAACTACAGAAAATTAAAACACTGTTCAGTATCGTAGTCAAATGGCGATATTTTACTCGAAAATCCTCCGATGCGGTACAATGTTTTCGTTGTCAACGCTTTGGACATGGTATGCAAAATTGCAAAACCACTCTGCTCTGCGTCATGTGTGGGGAAAAACATCTCTCGGCGGCATGCAGCCTCCCAGCGAAAGCAGACCTCGAAATGTTAGATCCAGCCATTACCCGTTCAAAAGTGCGATGTGCAAACTGTAGTGGTAATCATACCGCTAACTACCAAGGATGTGTTGCCAGGAATAACTATGTATCTACAAAGCAGAGTTCTTGCCAATTCAAAAACTTCTCGAACAGAACAACAACAGCAAACTGGCCTTCACATGGTGGTGATCAAATATGCGCCCCAACAGTTTCAGCTCCAAAAGCAGCTAGAGAGTCGCGCTCATATTCCGAAGTACTAATCAACCCTACTGAAGAGAGCAGTACAACTGATCTTTTCACTTTATCGGAATTTATGTGTCTAGCTAGGGACCTATTCGCATGCTTGAAAGGATGCCGCAATAAAGAGCAACAGTTCATGGCTCTATCTGAGCTTATGATAAAATATGTCTACAATGTCTAACCCACAAACTTTAAATGTGGTTAACTGGAACAGCAGATCTGTATCGAACAAAAAAAATCAAATTCTTCGACTTCCTGCTTCGTTTTAAAATCAACGTAGGAATCGTCACTGAAACCTGGGGCCTCATTGCGCATCTCCTTTCGACAGCTCTATCGTACGACAGTTTGCATGGTTTGCTCGTTTCGAGTCGAGATGCGCAATGCCACCCCTGGTTGCGCCCTGCATTTTCTTTCGTTCACCCCACGTACAACTGTATTCGATTCGATCGTCCCACTGGTGAAAACGAACGAGGGGGAGATGTGTTAATCGCTATCCGAAAAGGAATCAATTACGTCACACTAAATACCTCAACTACATCAATGGAAACTGTTGGCGTCTCGATCCCAACAAGACGCGGATTCAACGTTCACTTCATTGCGGCTTACTTTCCGGGAGCCAAATCATCATTATGTTGGAATAAGTACAAGGACGATCTTAAAAGTTTAATGCGTTATAACGGACCGGCGTTTGTTATCGGTGATCTGAACGCAAGAAATCGCCAGTGGAACTGTATGAAAGCAAATAAAGCAGGAACAATACTCCAAAATATTGTTTCACAGTACAATTTCCACGTACACCACCCAGACTCTTTCACCTTCCACCCCGTAGGCCGTGGAAGACCGTCGACACTAGACTTAGTTTTGTCCAACAATGTTATTGACATGACGAAACCAATAACTCACAACGAACTATCGTCCGATCATCTACCTGTAACTTTCACTGTGCACCTTGACGCCGAACCTACGATGCAAATGCGCTCCTTTCGCTGCTACAGCCGAGCTAACTGGAGAATGTTTTAACAAAAAATAGATACGAGCCTAAACCTGTTGGACCCTACTTTCGTTGCTGTAGAAAATGTAGTTCAGTTCCTGAAAATACTCGACTGCTTATCGCGCTACGTAACCGACGTCGGCGTCAGTGGATTAGGACAAGGGATCCAACATACAAGAACATCGTTCTGTCGCTGAACCGTAGAATTGTGGATGAATGCAATCAGACACACTTCCGCAAATTTAGTGAAACACTACAATCGATAGAGTACGGGAGCAATCAGCTCTGGAAAATATCGAAGGCGTTGCGGAAAAATTGTAAGTACAGCCCTCCTCTCCGCGGTAACACTATGCTGGTTTCTTCTCCTGCGACGAAGGCTCAAATATTAGCAGAAAACTTCGCAAAATCACATACTAACTCAATGGTACGTGACTTTACAACCACTGAAAGTGTCAATCGTACCCTGAACTATCTGGACAATGCCTGTCCAGAACCAGACAACTCATAGCTTGTTCGTCCTAAAAAAGGTAAAAAACTTATTCATTCTTTGAAAACTAAAAAGTCTCCAGGTTACGACCAGATACGGATCGTCTTGCTAAAACATCTTCCTCGAAAGGGTATAATTTTTCTTGCTAAAGTTTTTTCGGCATGTTTAAAAACCAGCTACTTTCCTTCAATGGAAGCACGCCGTTATAATTGCAATCCCAAAACCAAAGAAAGGTGCCCGCTCCCTTCAAACTATCGCCCGATTAGCCTTTTTCCAACAATCAGTAAGCTACTGGAACGATTGATTCTAACTCGGATCGAAGCTCACCTAGAAACTACACGAATCATTCTTGATCAACAATTTGGGTTCAAGAGAGGCCATTCAACCGCTCACCAATAATATTGCTACAAGTAAAACACGTTCGTAGTAACTTCGCTCAAGGAAGATCGTCTGGAATGATACTCCTTGACGTAGAAAAAGCTTACGACTCAGTCTGGCAAGAGAAGCCATTCTTCATAAAATGAACTTGGGCAACTTTCCATTTGCCACAATGAAGATTATCCGGAGTTTTCTTAACGATCGATCCTACCATGTAGCCGTCGACGGCGAAACATCAGAGAAGAAACTCATTCCATACGGCGTACCTCAAGTATTTAGTCCAATCCTCTACAACATATTCACTGCAGATATGATAATGATCGATGACGTTGAATACTACCTGTTCGCTGATGACACGGACTACCTAGCATCGCATCGTAATGTCGCGGTTGTGCTGGAGAAACTACAACAAGCTCATCAATCACTCGAATCGTACCACCAGAAATGGAAAATCAAGATCAACAAAACTCAAGCCATCTTTTTCACCAGAAGAAGAAGTCCTCGAAACCTGCCACAAGGTGAGATCAGAGCCAATGGTCAACTAATAAGACGTTCAGTACCTCGGTGCTATCCTGGATCGGAAGCTGAACTTTTCGAAACATATGTCCACGAGTATAAACAAATGCGACAAGCTAACCAAATCGTTATATCCACTGGTCAATCGTCGATCAAAACTAGATGTACGTTCAAAACTGCTTCTGTACAAATCAGTTTTCCGACCAACTTTGACTTACGCTTTCCAAGCGTGGCATACTTGGGCTCGTAGTTATCGGTTAAAAATCCAACGAAAGCAGAACCGTCTCCTCAAAACGATGATGAATCTGGACTTCCTACATTCGACTGATGACCTCCATGAGCTTGCAGGTATTGACAAAATCGACGACTGGTTTCAACGGCTTCTACCCAAATTCCATCTTCGATGCGAAACATCTGGAAAACCCTTGCTCCAACATTTGGTACACTAGAACCTGTGATATATAATTAGATTTTTTTAACACCTATTCCTTAGACTAACCATTTTTTATTGCAATTACGAAGGTTTTTTTTCTAGTAACATTTTTTCTTCTCGAGATACATGTTAAAAATGTTAAATTTTTTTTTCTTAGTATTACTGCTAAATTATCACTGGTGTCAGGCATCGCCATCTCTGTAAATGAATGATCAAAATAGATTAATAAATTGAAATTGAAATTGAAAAAAAAAATCTATAAAACTATTGGAATCTTCTTCAGAATTTCTTTATAGGATTTCTTGAAAAAAAAATCGTCAAATTTTTGAACATATTTTTTTTCAACATATTTTTTTAGATTTATTCTTTTTAAGCAAATTCTTTGAAATTCCAGGAAAAAAATTTCGGATTTTTTTCGGGAAATTGTTTGAGATTTCCTCGGGAAATTCTTTGGCAATTCCTCGGAATTTCTTCGGGATTAAGGATTAAGGGGGCAAATGGGATTAAGAATTTTATTGGCCAAATCTTCGGGATTCCCTCGGCAAATTCTTCAAAATTTCTTTGGCAAATTTTATGATTCAAATTTTCTCGACGATCTCGACGATCTTCAAAAATTTCTTCAGGAAATTCGACGTTTTTATTTCCGTTTATTTCGGGAAATTCTTCGAATGTTTCTGGGTAAATTCTTCGGAAATTCTTGGCAAATTCTCTGGAATTTCATTCAGATTTCACTGGGAAATTGTTTGGAATTTCATCTGACTTTCCTGCAATATTAAAAATTTACTCGGAAAGTGCTTCGGACTCTCCTCGTCAAATTTTCTGGAATTTCGTCGGAAATTCTTTCAAATTTCATCACGAAAATTCTTGAGATTTCCCTCTTGTTTTATGGACTTTTCTCGGAAAATTCGTCGCAGTTTTCTCGGCGAATTTTCCGAAATTTCCTTGAAAATTATCTGCTATTTAATCCACATTATGTGAAAGATATTGGTTTGGAAAATTTATTTGAGGTAACCACTTTCCCTTCGATGGGACTCGAACCCATGACCCTACAGCACGCTAGACTGGTGCTTTAACCAACTAAACTACGAAGGACCTCCGTCGGCCTTCGCAACCTAGCGGCTACTGAACGAGCTTGAGATTCCCAAATTAGACGCATAGTCAAATCACTCGCAATCAGGCCTTGGAAAATTCGTTCAAAAACGAACGAATGCTTCGTTTTTAGCCCACAGTGAGGTTTTAATTTCGATACACCGATTGATGTTCCTTCCATGACGTGCTGCTTACTGCACGAACAAGGGAAGAGGCAATTACAAAACATTCGTTTTATACATTGAAAGAGGGGAGTTTTGAACGTGGCATCTTCACAAGCCGGGTACTACCGAAGAGGCATCGTTCAGTAGGGAAGCGTGAAATGAGGATGCTTCCTTCGTTCATCGGCAGTGTTTCATATGTGAGTGAGTGTTGTGTAAATACAAAACCACATTAGCGGGAAAGAGATAGCCTGCGTTATATACCTCTCTTTTACACATTCATTCCAACAGAAACGCGCAACTCAGTAGAAGTGAGGCAAGAGAGTTAAATATTCTCTGCACAAGCGGGTGCTTGATTTCACTCTCCAACTGTTTCGTACAGCAGTGCCATATAGAGCAAGGAAGCATTCTTCACTAAGCACTTTGAAACTGTTCTCTCATGAAGCTACCTTCCTCGGGAGTATATCTGGTGCTGAAGCATCGGTCCTCATCTTCATTGCTTCATTCATCCAAGCCCTGCTCGCAATTAATTTCTTAAGTCAACACTTCCACATGTGTATAGCACACATTCACATTAGAGGAGCGTGAGTATTTAGAATGTCATTCTTCATCAGCAGCTGTACTGATCAAGTGAGGCTGTATAAGCCTGGGAGCTGCGGATAGACTCAAAATGATTGTCAAAAAAAATCCTAGCACTGCTGTCAAAAAGTATCCATCGATTTGAGAGCAAAACCGAGAGAGGACGAGAGAGAAAACCTGAGGAAACTTTGACCAGAAAAAAGTATTGTGATCTGGGACTGCATAAAACAACACAACAATGCCTTCTGCGGTGCCGGCCGGCGGTGCGTTTAGAATAATGGAATATAAGGTGGACAAAAAATAAAAATTGAATACTTTGAAACATTGAAATTCATTGAGCTTACCATATTATTTAGGGCCGATGTCCACGTAGCGGTTTTTCAAGCTGCGTTGACGCAGCGTTACTCGGCGTTGAATCAGGCTATGAATGCACACGACAAGCGGTAATTTGCCGCAAAACTTCTAACGTCAAACCAATCTGTCACGCCAAATGTCATCCGCCTGCCAGCTGTTGTCAGTTTGTCATTTTCCATTCTGTTCCAATATGAATCGAGTTATCGATTCACATAAAGACATCAAACGTGAAATATGTAAAGAATTACAAATTTAAAAGTTTGATTTTGATTTGTATGAAGCTCATTGCCCCCGAACAAGAATCAATGGGTAATGCTATTAAAAACATGTCATTAGCTTTTACCTACATATATGATGGCAGACTAGAGCAAGTTACTCAGTATTTTTCCAAAATAAAAAGTTCCATTGATACTATCTAGTAGAGAGTAGAAAAATCAATTCACTGTCGATTCAAAAGTCACCCATTATCTACTTCTAAAATGAAAAGTTCGAACTTCCGAAATTAATTGTAGAACTGTGAAATTGAAATCATGTCACACAATCCGAAAACACGTTTTCAATACAGAGAGGCAAAAATTTGGCATTGCTTTGCTTTATCCCAATGTATTTTCTACAATTATAATAAATAATTATTGTTATAATTTCATAATGTTCTTTATTCTTTATTTCCAACTTAAATTTATTACTTCATAGGGTTAGATTAATCTTGAATAATTGTGGATCAGACATTTAATTGTTCTTATCTTGAATCCATCATATGTTGTCTATGGGGTACGATTCTTTATTAATTTGATTTATCGGCTAGATAGGGACGAATCATTATTTTGTTCTGGAATAAAAATTCATTAAACATTTTGGTCAGATACTGCAGCCGATTTTCACTCCACTGCAACACGGACCGATCGCAATAGCGTTGCCCACAACACTAGAAGAGTCGCACTGATCCCGGAGTCTTACTGTGGCTCGCCACCATCTCATCATGTGGTCCCGTTTCTTTTTGCAATCGCAATCCACATTGTTTGACGACATCCTTCCGTCAACATTCCTAAAAACATGTTTATCTATCAGCAATAGAAAAGCTAACATATAGGAATCTCGGTATCGAACTTAAATTTTTTGTTCTTCCCATGGAACTGGTATCGCCTGCCTTGGTGTAGGGTCCCGCGGAATACACTTTGTTGGTTGAATTTTGCCTGCTCCGTCATTCAGTCCAAAACTGTCACATCGCTGTCTGTTCGGAAATCAATTTATTCTGATAAAGGGCCGATGTCCACGTAGCGGTTTTGAACTTGCGTGCACGCGGCGTCCACGCATTTGCGGTAGGAAGTACCCAACATCACATAGAATCATGCACACGCACTTGCGTTAACGCGGCGTCGACTCGCGTCTCATTTGCGGCGAAAGTTACCGCAAAGTCACCGCTTTTCCCCACAGGAACGCAGCGTGCACGCGAGTAGTTTTTGACATTTCTCTATTCTTTTTCTTTCCAACAAGATTTCTAATGGGAAAATCTGCAGAAAGAATCTGTCAGAGCGAAATCAAAACAAACAAAAATACTTCGCAAATCAGTTCATTTTGGTTTCGCAAATTAGTTTGCAAATAACAAAACGTTTCAAATCTAACTTCTTAAAATAATAGTGCTAGTAATAGTTCGGAGCAGCAAATGTTTCTTTCGCTCCTATGTTAATACCAGCCGTGATCAACACACCTTTGGAAAGAAGTGACAAGCAAACATCCCAGGCTGGCGAATAGTGTTAAAGTCAACCAAAATATGTGCGCGATAGTGACGTTGATTGTACCAACTTTGGGCCGATGTCCACGTAGCGGTTTTTCAAGCTGCGTTGACGCAGCGTTACTCGGCGTTGAATCAGGCTATGAATGCACACGACAAGCGGTAATTTTCCGCAAAACTTCTAACGTCAAACCAATCTGTCACGCCAAATGTCATCCGCCTGCCAGCTGTTGTCAGTTTGTCATTTTCCATTCTGTTCCAATATGAATCGAGTTATCGATTCACATAAAGACATCAAACGTGAAATATGTAAAGAATTACAAATTTTAAAGTTTGATTTTGATTTGTATGAAGCTCATTGCCCCCGAACAAGAATCAATGGGTAATGCTATTAAAAACATGTCATTAGCTTTTACCTACATATATGATGGCAGACTAGAGCAAGTTACTCAGTATTTTTCCAAAATAATAAGTTCCATTGATACTATCTAGTAGAGAGTAGAAAAATCAATTCACTGTCGATTCAAAAGTCACCCATTATCTACTTCTAAAATGAAAAGTTCGAACTTCCGAAATTAATTGTAGAACTGTGAAATTGAAATCATGTCACACAATCCGAAAACACGTTTTCAATACAGAGAGGCAAAAATTTGGCATTGCTTTGCTTTATCCCAATGTATTTTCTACAATTATAATAAATAATTATTGTTATAATTTCATAATGTTCTTTATTTTTTATTTCCAACTTAAATTTATTACTTCATAGGGTTAGATTAATCTTGAATAATTATGGATCAGACATTTAATTGTTCTTATCTTGAATCCATCATATGTTGTCTATGGGGTACGATTCTTTATTAATTTGATTTATCGGCTAGATAGGGACGAATCATTATTTTGTTCTGGAATAAAAATTCATTAGAGTAAAGTGGGGCAAGAGTGCGCGTGGGGTAAGAGTACGTTTTCGATTTTTCGAAGTAATAAAAAAAGATAAACTAGCAACACTGCATCAGTTTGACAGGTATTATGGCCAACTATTATCATGTGTAATTGTAAACGATTTGAATAAACAACAAGGGAGATATGGAGTTAGATAACTTTTTGGTCATTTTGCTAAAAATAATTGGGTTTCCGCAACTAGTATTTCATTACCATATATACGTTCAATCAGGTGGACATTATACCATTTCAATAACCTATTGTATAGAGTACTTTATGGTGCAGAACACCAAATTCGGTTGGTTTTCCAAGAAGTCAAAACCATTACTTGAATAATTTTCGGGACTGTGGGGTAAAAGTACGCAGGAACCGGTGGGGCAAGAGTACGCATATGAATCTTCAAGTTATGATGTCAAACCCGTATCTCCGGCCGAAATAAGACTTCTTCCAAAGCGTAAATATCCACAACTAAGAAAAGAGGGACAGAATTCGAAATTATCACAAGTTTTTAGGATAAGTTGAAGTAATTCGGTGTTAGAAAGGACTTAGCAAACAAAGCACCGAAGCGAAATAATGAAATTGTATTAGGACTTGTTGTACACCTAAACATAGTACGAAAACACAATTTCATCTAAATGATAATTCATTTAATTTAAGGAAAATGCCTTTGTATACGCCACGCGAAACTAGATATATATTTTTACTTGTGTAGTTTTTTGTATTTATAAAAAACAATGGTTTTTCGTATGAAAGTGCACATTTTTAGGACCCCCTCCCCCTTTAAGAGTTACGTAATCTTTAAATATTCTCTAATATATGCTTATTAAACATAAATTAAATGTTATTAACTCTTATTTGTATTATTATATACTCAAAGCACATGATTGGATAAATGCGTACTCTTACCCCACCCGATGCGCACTTTTACCCCACCGGTGGGGTAAGAGTGCGTTTTTCACTTGTCTTGCAATAAGGGTTCTACTAAAACAAATCTCAATAATTTCAATATTTTTTTCACTGGGTAACATAAAGGAAGAGTATATAAATCATCGACACTGATTTGATATGCAGAAGCTTGCTTCATAAGGGCCACATGATCGATTGAAAACTAAGTGCGTACTCTTGCCCCACTCTACTCTAAACATTTTGGTCAGATACTGCAGCCGATTTTCACTCCACTGCAACACGGACCGATCGCAATAGCGTTGCCCACAACACTAGAAGAGTCGCACTGATCCCGGAGTCTTACTGTGGCTCGCCACCATCTCATCATGTGCTCCCGTTTCTTTTTGCAATCGCAATCCACATTGTTTGACGACATCCTTCCGTCAACATTCCTAAAAACATGTTTATCTATCAGCAATAGAAAAGCTAACATATAGGAATCTCGGTATCGAACTTAAATTTTTTGTTCTTCCCATGGAACTGGTATCGCCTGCCTTGGTGTAGGGTCCCGCGGAATACACTTTGTTGGTTGAATTTTGCCTGCTCCGTCATTCAGTCCAAAACTGTCACATCGCTGTCTGTTCGGAAATCAATTTATTCTGATAAAGTTGGTACAATCAACGTCACTATCGCGCACATATTTTGGTTGACTTTAACACTATTCGCCAGCCTGGGATGTTTGCTTGTCACTTCTTTCCAAAGGTGTGTTGATCACGGCTGGTATTAACATAGGAGCGAAAGAAACATTTGCTGCTCCGAACTATTACTAGCACTATTATTTTAAGAAGTTAGATTTGAAACGTTTTGTTATTTGCAAACTAATTTGCGAAACCAAAATGAACTGATTTGCGAAGTATTTTTGTTTGTTTTGATTTCGCTCTGACAGATTCTTTCTGCAGATTTTCCCATTAGAAATCTTGTTGGAAAGAAAAAGAATAGAGAAATGTCAAAAACTACTCGCGTGCACGCTGCGTTCCTGTGGGGAAAAGCGGTGACTTTGCGGTAACTTTCGCCGCAAATGAGACGCGAGTCGACGCCGCGTTAACGCAAGTGCGTGTGCATGATTCTATGTGATGTTGGGTACTTCCTACCGCAAATGCGTGGACGCCGCGTGCACGCAAGTTCAAAACCGCTACGTGGACATCGGCCCTTATTTGCATTTATACCAAATTCGTGACGATTTTCGTTCTAGATTCAAGCATTCAAGAGCATTCGAAACTAACCTAACTTGCCTGTTGTCCAATTCATTTTGTCTTGCAGAATTATTTATAGTTTGAGTTTGATAACTGATAGCTCATTTAAAAAGAAATATGTGTTATTTCACATTTCAACAAATAATTTCCAAATGTCATTTTTGGCCACAAACGTATATCTCCACATTCATAGTGATCTGTGATGTGATCACTGCTTAGGTGCGATTTATCTGACATGTCAAAGGTTGTGCAGCAACAGCTAAACAAAACAATTGCTTAGTTTGTTCTCCGCTTTCGCAAGTACGTTTCCGCCGCGTTTCCTGCCGAGGACGACCGGGCGCAGTGATCCGACATCAAATTATTTGAAGCTAAGGACTTTCTACGAAAACCTGAGTTCCGTTTGAACTCTGGCGAATTTCCAGATCCCCATTACGAAAATCCTCATTCGCCTGGAAGTCGATGGGATTCACAATATCACGTAACACCCGAAGGTAAGTTAAACCTTAAAGCAATATAGACCAAAAGCAAATTGAATGTATTGTGTTTGTTTTTCATGTTCTTTTTTCCAAACAACCATTAGTGCAGAAAAGTAAAGGTAAAGGAAATGCAGAAACCAGCACCATGCGCTTCGTTCGATCGCGACAACCGTAGCATCAACCGGGAGGTTGCAATAAACTGCACTGCGTGTTCCACAATGAAGTCTCAACCACGCAGGCTCCCAACTTCTATCCGGGTTTCTGAGCATAAGGAAAATATGGTGTCGTGTGGATCCTGATTTCTGTTATGTTAACAGTAAGATACAGAGACGTATTGGCTCCCAACTTCTATCCGGGTTTCCGAGGATAAGGAAAATATGATGTCGTGTGGATCCTGATTTCTGTTATGTTAACAGTAAGATACAGAGACGTATTGGATTTGTGACTCTGACTATGTATTTAAGTTGTTTTCTTATAAGGGCGATATTGCATCATGAGTGCTGTCCAATGAGCAGCTCGAGGTAGCTTGAAGTTGTTCCCGCCCTGTTCGTTCTTTTTTTGGTAACAAATGGACATGAGAGGGATGGGAATAGCTTCGAGCTATACTCGAGCTGCTTATTGGACAGCACTATGATAAGCTTTATCCCCTTTATCAAAGCACGAAAAACAATCAGGTACCGTTGTCCGGTGTGGGCAGAATGGAAGTTATTTATGAATAAAAGTTTCTTTTTCATTATACCGAATTATTCTTATATTTTATGAAGCATACATTTTAAAAACGTAGGTCCAAGAGAGGCCAGGTTTTCTATTTGTTAGAAGAGAAACTGAATGATTTCCCGATTATAGATTTGCAACCTTTTAAAATGTATGCTTGATTCTGTGAAGTAAAAAAGCTAAATGTTTTGCTGTGATGTTTTGAGAAATGGGAATATCGAAATAAATATTAAAAATACAGAAACAATAACTTTTTACAACAATTTTAATTATATTAATACAAATTCATCGATCTTATATAAACATGCTCCGACTATCGTGCTTAGTTTTTCGTGTTTTCCGAAGTCTTTCTGTATGATGTTTATACTGAATATGCATTTTAATTAGACAATTCTTCAAATCGTGGCAGTTTGGAAATATTATTGGAATAGGAACAGACTGAAGATATGTATGATACACATTCTTCATGTTGTGTATTCCTTCTTCTCTCAGCTGTGTGTAACAGAAATCCAAAGTCAAATAATAATAATAAAATAATTCTTTTGAAGGAAAGGTATCTGAACGATCGGTAAGTTTTTGTAAGATGACAGAATAACGTGCAATTTCGGAGTCAAAGGGCGCTGTGGTTGTACACATATCAAGACATTTTTGGCATGCTTTACTTTTTAGCTTAGCATTCAAAATAATCTTTCTATACTGATAAAACAGAGCATTTAAAGTGGCACGGTCTTGAGAGTATATCATGCTTGAACCAATATCGAAAAATATTTCCTAATCAATATCGAAAAAGTCTACAGAGGAAAAGTCATAGTTTGATTTAAAATTTGTACTGTAAGAATCATCCATCGAAGAATTATCATTAACAGAACATTGGGAACTAATAGTAATATTAGGACTTGTTTCTTCCTGCAAAGTTGTATCAAACGAATTTGAAAGGACGTTTCCATACGATTCATCACTTTTGCTCTTACTCTTCAAAAGATCTTTGAATGAAATTAAGTAATTTCTATCATCTACATCATATGAACTTCCTTTTGGTACATGCATGTATTGGCAAAGCGTTATAGTACGTAGGTGTTGTTTCATATGGAGCGCAGTTGGCCTTTTCTGCTTAGATCTAATAACTGAAAACAGTGTAGTTCTTCTCTTCAAAAAAATAAGTTTGTAGTCTTATAACTGCGTTTGTGGCCATGACAACAGCAGTTTGCCACGGTTTCCAATGACGATCCTTACCGATTTCGATTCCACACATTAGTCGTGCTACCATTTTAATGTGCTCAATAGCCATTTTATGATGAGAATGTACTGTCGGACGTAAAGCATGAATCTCTTCGCGTGAGTTCATAATTTCGTACCATTTCGCAACGTCAGATAAAAATGCACTGGTTGCAATTAAATCAGGTTGATTTGTTCTCTCTCCGACAACTTCCAATGCAGCTGCTACTGCGTAATTGCAGTATTTAGTAGCATTGACCACTTTCATTTTATCCACATTCGAAAGCGGTTTGTTTTCAAAATCAACATCTGCTTCTGTTAGGCGGTCTACCAAGCTGTGCCCTGAATCTTTCTGTGAACCATGTTCAACGACCAACTTCAGATGTTCACGGTCAACAACATTTGTTTGTAAACCTCGTTTTTCGACATACCATTGCGGCAAAACGATTACTCTATTTGCAATCCAACCATGGACCATTCTTGAAAATATGGACAGGATCCGGAATAAACTCAAGGCGTCTACTAGCATCACAAGGATGTTCGATAGATAAATCGCTATGAAGCGTAGATTTCAAGGCTCGAATCCCAAAATCGTTCCACATAGCTTTGTTCGCACTCCCACAATCGGAAGTGACAAAGTGTATACGTAGGTTGTGCTGCTCGGCTTTCTTTATAATTTCTAATACTATCGGTTTCAGTTGACCTTTAGGTATCGAGTTACCTGTGAAATGAAACGCTACGATTTGTTTCCATCGTTCTGAGACCCCGCCTAACATAAATACCAATCCTTTCGTGGCTAAATCGTTCGAGGGGGGTAACGTAACATTACCGTACCACTGCTTATTGTTTTGACACAGTTCTTTTGCCTCGTCAATGCTCATCTCATCAAGAAATAAGCCGCAATCTTTCGCCTCGTCGTTCAGTGCTGACACTTTGTCGCCGAGCAGGGTAATCATATTATCCAAGACTCCTAGAACAGTGGTAAATATGTTACTCCAGTGAATTCTGTATGCATATGCTGTGAAAATTACCAGTATCGAAAGGAATATCTTGGATAAGTTCCAGAAGTGTCCGAGTAGATGGGAAGGGTAAATGACATTCACGAAGAAACTCATAGCCGTTTCCACAAGAGAATCTGGTTTGCAATCCTCGCAACAATGTGGCCCCCGACCATTTTTTCCCCTTTTTCACTTGCCCGAGAGCTAGCTGAATTTGATCATCGTTGAACACTTTGCGCAACCGCTGCGGTGCCTCGAATTGTTTGCATAGCTGCTTATATTTGACCTTCCATGACTGTGCCTTCTGCCGCCAGATTATTGCCAATCTGAAAATTTGTTTCAACAGATTAAGTGTGGAAAATTGACGAATTATTTGGAAAAAGATAACTACCTCTGAAATTTTGAGCAGCACTTTCTAGGTGGTTTTATATTTTTGTCAGCTGGCACCTGCTTGGCTCTAGATAAACGTTTACTGCTGGTTTCAAAATCCTGGATCGCGTCGTGGCTGAATGAATCAGGGTCGTTACTAATGAAGTCGGCATAATTATGATCATGGAGCGCCGGAGAAGAATATAACGGTAGTGATGAAGCGGTTTCAAATCCGCCGGAATCACAGTTTACCAGTTTGATTGTCGGTACCGCATTTTTGCTTCTCATAAACTTCCCTTTCCGCTTGTACACGAACGATGCCTCATCAAAATGAACCTGCATGCAAATTAGTATATAAAACTAAAACAACTTTAGCGATATATCATTGAAACTACTTACTGCACAGACTCGGGAATTTTGATTCATCAATGATTTTTCGTTGTCACAGAAATCAATCCATTTTATCCGAAGATCTGGATCTTTGGGGAATCGATAAAAACTTATTTTATCGATTTTACTATTTTTCCCACAGTTTTTCACTGAGCAGCGCATCTTTCCGCTAATAAAAAAGTTGTTGCAGGTATTTACGATAGTTTTAGCCTGTTTTAGCTTTCACTTCAGCGAATGCATCAGCAGTCGATCAAATGTAAACAAATAATGTTTGAGTCATGTAAGTGTTTGCTCAATATCTTCGAATTGTTTTGACATTTTCTGAGCCGCGCGTGAGAGAGCAGAGAAAAGGTGATAAATTGACAAGAAAAAGAGCAGTTGTCAAGATAAATGACTTGAAAATTTGAAGTGTTCGAGTCCGCAGCATCCAGGTATAAGATATTTGCCAGTCGGTCGTCAAGCTCAGACCCGACCGCATTCACATATGAGTTTTCACAACATTGTAAATTAGTGTCCAAATCGGGTGGTTTAATCCCCGGAAATAGGCAATTAACTTTGATTGAACTGAACCTGACTTGTGAAGTGATAAATTATATTATAGAAATCCGCTGCATGTCACTTTTATTTAAAAAGGGGAAGTTGACGAAGTGGATTCCTCTCTTGCGACATTTGCCCTAATTCCAGACAGAGCTTGAATTGAGAATGCACAGTTTGAGAAAAGTTTTGAGCCACCCTAGCTGATTAATTCCACCCCTGAATTTATCGTTTTGTCGTTTGAGTTTTAGAAAACTTATCGTTTTGTCTTTTTGCGCCACATTCAAAGTTTGGAAACCATTGCGATCCGATCATTGTGCAGTTTTTCGAATATTGTTTTTACATTTTGAGGTAATTCAGTCAAGAAAAGTGAAAAAATGTCCCAAAAACACAATACTTCCAGTAAGAAAAAGATAACTAAATCGACCCGTGCTGGTTTAACGTTTCCGGTGGGTCGAATTACGACTGCTCTGAAGCATGGCAAATACGCTGATCGTGTTGGGGCGGGTGCCGGTATTTATTTGGCGGCCACACTGGAATATCTGATGGCCGAGGTGCTCGAGCTGGCTGGAAAGGCTGCAAAGGATAACAAACGATGCCGGTAAGTTGAATAGGACCTATAAAAGACAGGATTTTAGTACGGTCCTAACGGCTTTCGGTTTCAGCATTCTTCCGCGTCACATTCAGTTGGCCGTACGGAACGATGAAGAGCTCAGCCAGCTGCTTAAGGATGTGAGCATTTCCCAGGGTGGGGTCGTGCCCCACATTAACCCGTTGCTGTTACCCAAGGGCACCCAAATAAAGAAGTCGGGTGCGCACCACAATGACAGTGATAATGGCCCGAGCCAGGAGTATTAAGAGCACAGCTCGAATTTTGGTAAAATACCTCAATGTACCTTTCCATATGACCATTTTTAAACAATGGAAATGTTTACCAGCGTCAGATATTTAGTTTGTAAGAGTTCCGAATTAATATTCCGTTTGTTCAGATTAAAATAATTTTACTATATACCATCCAGTATTTTTGTTTTTGGAAATCCGATAACTTATCATGGCTCGTTCTTCTCCTAATCCAAATTACAAGACGTAATCGCAAGGACAATTTTCAAAACGGATCGCTGTCGGCGCTAGCCATTATTATTTGATGGTCATTACTTGGTGCAAGAACGTTGCCTTTGAAAATTAGAGCGTGCTTGCTCTGGCTCGATCAGTGAAACGAATTCAGCTCGCTAATTTGGATTTCTTTTTGTTCTAAAATATTTGAAATATTTCAAACTAAAATGTATTTTTGTCTGATTTGATTGTCTACTTGCTGATAGCATATAATAGTTACTTTCAATAACTAGAAATCAAGTAATCGAATACATAAATCTATTTCGTCTTCAACACGACTGGGATGATCGGACTCGAACCCTTCGTCCATAACTACCGGAAATGGCATTCTGTCGACTTAATCTGGCCGCCTTGATAACAGAGCTACAGTTCGGTGCTGTACGATAAAGAAGACTGGAATTGCAATGATTTTTTATGAGTTTCGATTGGAGCTATTACATTTCATATAATCTACCTATTCTCAGAGTTGTATTGTCTGAACTCCAGAACTCGAACGGGTAAAGGGTACGGAACACGATTACAATAGCTACTCCGGAATCGTTTAGTAAATTCAGCCTCTCCAAGTCTGCCGTGTCCAATATGCCTCTTAAGCTGTAATGCAGGAATATCCACCTCTTTGCCGAGCTTCTTCTGTCGAATCTTGTTTCTAACGTGTTCAATCGTTTCTCGCCACCAAATCCTCGCTCGTGATGTATCATCTACTGAATGTAGCGACAGCCGTTCATCACTAAGGACAGAGAGATTGTATTCGCTTCGAGTCCCAGCATATTTGGGGCACCATTCTTGGTATGGATCGAAAAACATAAATTTATGCTCCACGGAGGACATTCGATGGTGATGATTTCGCTTCAACGATGCTTGAGTCGGAGTGTTCAACCTACTGATCAATGAATCCATGTTACTCCCACGTCGCTTGTGATGTGCCTTCGTTCAGTTACGAGCTAAACAAGTAAAATTAGGTGCTCTGATTTGAGCGATTTAATTTTTGACGAAGGATTACGTAAAAATGTATTTGAAGGACAGAGACAATTTGGCTAAAATCTAAAATGATTGTTTTTGGCGTCATTTTATTAAATTTACGCATAACTATTGCAAATCATAGAAGTTATAAAAGCATTGGCATCCGAATTGCAAGAAAATTTTTTAAATACAAACTTCATGTTATGTACTGCAACTAGAGGCCTTGAAAGAGAAAGCGGATGACATGAGCCGCCAATCGAACCGTCAAAAACAGCAGAACGGAGAAAAGAGACTGTCAAGCAGCAAAACATTGGCTGAAATATTTGAAACAGCTAATTCGATTTAACACCATTTGAATGAAACCAATTTTAAATGCATTTTAATTTGTATCATAATAATATGCAAATCATGATAGATTATGAATACATTTGTTTTGTTGGTTGATTCTATTGTCATGATGTGAACACATTAAATAGCGATTTGTAAAGTTTTACCTGGATAAATCATTTCTTCCTTTTCATGTGTTGTTCTTTGATGAAGAAGATTGGCTACAGTGTTAAGCAGGCTTTTTCTATCGCGTTTCTCTTATTAACTGTAACCCATTCCACCGATTCATTTAACTTTTAGTTAAAATTTGACATTCGATGGTTATTTTCATATCGTGGTTAAATTTTTTCCCAAAGCTGACCCATTGTGTTTGACAGATTGATAGTTATTTGGAACGAAATGGATTTGGCCCAATTTTCTCGCGAACAAAGTTTAACTATCGAACTGTCAAATCTAACCATGCTCCGGGAAGGTTATTTTAACCACGGAGAAATAACCATCAAACTGTCAAATTTTAACTAAAAGTTAAACAGATGGTGGAGAGGTTCACAGCCTAGACCTACTGCCAACTAGAATAGGGTAAAATGCCCAACAAGGCATGGAGAATATAAAATTTATAATTAAAAATGAAGCAAATAGGGCGTTAATTTGCTCCAGTGAACTAAGATTAATCACTTCGATTGTATAGGTTTCATTGGTTTAATGTCCTCTTGTAGATATAGTTGGTGTGCGTGGAACTGCCGAACTTTAACGAGTAAGATAGTGAAAGTGTATGACGTTTGATCACCGATTTGAGCGATGGTGAGAGTGTGATTGATTTGTATGAAATTTTCGTATTACACGATTCGATATAGTTTGTATGTGTAACAGAGAATGTAGACGAACGGACTGAGTATTCAGCATAAAAGCGTGAAGCAAACTAGTCGTTTTTCGACGTACGTGTTACGGAACGGACGCGATCAGTGTTGGTAGATAATCAGCATTCAATTCGGCTGAGCGAAGCGCACAAAATGAACGCGGATACGACATTGGCGAAAAGCAGCGCTCCCAAAGTAAAGTATGATCTTCTGAAAAATTGTCTTATAGGACAAATTTAAAAATGGCAGACGGATCTGTTATTATATAAAAATAGTTGAAAACAATAAATGCATAAAAGTCAATCTAGATTTTGCAGCAAAATACAAATGGTTTCTGAAGCACAAGACAAAGTATGTAGAGCGTGATATTGTCTGCTTCGTCCTTATCTGAAGAGCTTTTAAAGCTATATTTAGTCACTACTGAAAAGATTTAAATAAAATGGCGGCGCCTGGAAACAAAGAGAAAGAATAAGTTAAAGCCCTGAGGAAGCACTGGAAAATAGTTTGAAAAATCTAATTGAGTTTTTAGTTTCATGCCTCTGTGGGCTGTTTAAAATCTTCTGAGATGGTAAATGAAAATGTGCTGTTTGAATTCCGTGTATTTGATTGCCTCTGTGAAGGTATTACGAAATAACGCTAAAACAAGCTCTGTGCTTTGGTTCGAAAGGACCAATATGGCTCTCTGGAAAGACTGAAAATATGGAAGATCTGTTTGTACCCACACGCTTATCTTTGTTTCTCAACGTGATAGGTACAAACACATTCAAATTGGACATGAATAGCACTTGAGAACGTTTATTTATCTATGTATGCTACTTCGTAACGTTTCAGCCAGAGAAAGATATAGTTATATATAATGTGAATGTAGGGATTTTATGTCCATATAGCACTAATACTTAAAACTGTAATGCATTTCCATATTGATTCTGTGTGGTAAATTCTGAAATTGACAACGTGAAAGCTTGAATTAATATCAAAACAGGTGAAGGTTGAAACAGTTCACGTTGTTGACAACTATAGAAGTGATCATGAAATAATAAGTGGTTTATTTTATTTATTCTACCTAAAAAATTCTCAAAAGAACTACAATAGAAATTATTTGTACGTATTAAATTAATAGTAATTACCTGGGTGGTGCGGATGGAATCGATTTGGTTGTCAAACTGAAGCCAAAATTTCTATTGTGCCGGAGCAAACATTGAAGATTGTGGTTATGTTCGTTTCAGATTCTATATTAAGAAGTATTGTTATTATTTGGGGAAAAAATAAAATAAACCTAATTTGAGATTTGTATTATTTAAACAAATATTTTCCATTAAATTTCAATGGAAAATTAGTAGAATGCAATTAAAAGCACTCGTTATGAAATTTCACGATTCAACGCAGCTGATTGTAGAAAATGTATGTAAACAATCATTAAGTCATGTGAGTCTTGCGCATTTGTGCGCCCTCATGCAGGATGGGAAGAGAAATTCGAAGAGCGGGAATATGTTGACAAAGTAACTGCAAAATAATTTGCTTATGAGATTGATTTCAAAATATCCTCTACTCGCTTGAGAACAGAAAAGCGGTCTATCCGCAGCACCAGGTAATTACATAAAACTCATTGGCTCAAATAGAGTTACATTAAGCCTATTGTTTTCCACATAAAGTCTATTGTAAATGGCAGTTTTACAATAGAAAAAAGTGGTTATGTATCTTTACAATAAAAAAATCCATTTCTCGAACAAATTTTTGCCATTACAATTGAATTTATTGTAATTTATTGCCGAAATTTCGAGCAATAAATTTATTAAGTCTATTTGAATAACAAATGGCACTTTTAGGTATGATAAAAACAATAGAATTTAATGCTCATCAATAAAATCTATTGTATTTTTATGATATTTTATTGCAACTCTATGGTATTTTTATCCGGGTAAAACCGAAAAAGGAAATGGAAAAGACTTTGGAATCCCAGAGCAAGCAAATTTCAACTTGTCCGTAAAGCTGAAACAAGTACGAGCAGACAACAAGGCAGTCTTCACAAATTCAAGTCACGAGGTGACGAGGGTAATGGTATGCCCAGGCACTGACAATGCTGAAGACTACACGGGTAACCAAAGTGACTCATTGCTTGACATCTATGAACACACTGTCAGTTGCCTGCTACAATATTCCGGGTATATACCAGCCGAGAACGAAGATCAACGCAAGTCATTCGAAACCTGGAAGGAACTATTAGAAGCTGCGATGGAACTAATCGGTGTCAACGACGAAAACACCAGGATGAACATTCTAAAGGTGAGGCTGGTCAAATTACTAGATGTCCTAGAGGAACTACTCGTCACATCACCGACGTATTAATCGCACCATTTCTAATGCGATGAAAAGGTTGAAGCTGGGAGCTGGATAGAGTCAAAACGAGTGTCAACGATCTCCAAGCAAGCTGTCAAAAAGTATCCATCGCATCGAGAGAGATTTTGCATTTTGAGCACAGCGAGAGAGTACACGTATAAATCGACTCATACTAAATATAACTCATTTTGAACAAATTTCAATTTTATGCGTCATTTTAAATATATCGACGGATTCAATGTAAGTGGAGGTATGAATTAATTAAACATTCGACATGTTAATTAATACAAGACAGTAAATTTAGAAATCTTTTCAATGAATTTTATAAAGAAAAACAAAGATAATTCGATGTGAGAAAATCGTAACGTGTACATTGATCACGAGGAAATTTCGAGTTTCAAGCAAAATATCTTGAAAATTGGATTCGATCAGTCCCAGCTCCCAGGGTTGAAGGATTTCTTCGGATCCCTGAGTACACCCTAATCCAAAGGGCGATTGAGGGCAATGATTCAGGCACCTGGTGAAGCCGATTTCAAATACGTTAACGAGTGGTAGTGCGGCTAAGTTGTGTGATTCGATGACGACAAACTAACTGGAAACCATAGTAGAGGTAATACAACTACATGCGTTCAATATTAAAGTTCGAGAGGCAGGTCAAGAGTACTACGAAAGGAGGTTCATTGTCCGATCTTGTCGATAAGATTCGTGGGTACGACCTGACAAACCAAATAGAAACCTGAGTGAAGCATTCATGCAGCTATCAATCAGGGTCCGAAATGATTATCAACAGCGATACCAAGCTGGCCCATCAAGGCTGAGAGGAAGAAACGATGAATATCCGAGGCGATCAGGAACTGGCAGAACTTGGGGTGCTAATGGTATAGACGCCGTAACGACACACGATTCAATTCTGATCAATTCCATGTTGGCGATGCACAGTCTTACCATTCATACCAACTGTCATGCTTGGAAAACTTGTCGAACTGTCGCGGTTGGACATCAACGGCATGCCTAAGATGCCAGTGCCTACCTCGTTTACAACGAAACGTAGAGCAAGTGACGATGGAAAAAATTGAAAAGCCGAAGAAGATTGCAGTTGTTTCTAAGGAGGAAGACGAGAAGGTACAAATGGATTCTGTAAGTGATTTTGATAAACGATTATCGATGCTAGCATAGATCCACTTTCTCCCGGTTGTTGCATAGCTATATTTGTCTAACTTGTATCATTATGTGAGAAAAATTGAATCAAAATAAAATTAATTTCTTTCCACTAAAATATTGTTGCAATATATTTTATTGACATTGGAGGAAAGATGCTAAAGATTTGAACGCTCAGGTGGCCAAGAGGAGGAGTTTGACCGACTATTGGAAAGTTCAGCGCTCCCGGCTGACGAACGAAAACGGCCTACGACTAATTGTTCGCCGCCTCCAAGAATATGGCCATTCGCACCTTTCAACACAGCCTCCGATTACCTGGAGATCACCACCAGACAGACCACAAATCGACCACGTTCTGATTGATGGCGGCACTTCTCCGACATTATCGACGTCAGGACATATCGTGGCGCTAACATCGACTCTACACCACTATCTGGTGATGGTTAAAGCCCAAAACTATCCATCATCAACAATGTTCGGTACCGACGTCCGCCGCGGTACGACCTAGAGCGACTGAAGCGACTGATGTCGCCACTGCATACGCGCAGCATCTCGAGGACGTTGCCGGAAGAGGTGAGCTCAGTGGGGCCCTCTTGAGGACTGCTGGAATACGTCAGCAGCCATTAACGACGCAGCGGAGAACAACGTCGGGTATATGGGTCGAAGTCGACGGAACGATTGGTTCGACGAAAGTGCGGACAGATTCTGGAGAGAGGACGCAGCGCGGGCGTCGCGCGCTGCAGCAATCCGCAGAACGTGGAACGTTATAGACGGAAGCAGCGGAGACACAGACTCGCCTTTTCAGGAGAAGAAACGCCGCCTGGAAGAAGCGGAGTGCGAGGAGATGGAACAGCTGTGCCGTTCTCAAGATACGCAAGTTCTATCAGAAGCTCAACGCATCCCGCAAAGGCTTCGTGCCGCGAGCCGAAATGTGCCGGGATAAGGATGGGAACATCTTGACGGACGAACGTGTGGTGATCGAAAGTGGAAGCAGCACTACGAGGAACATTTGCATGGCGCTGAGTACAGGCAATGAAAGTCAAGGCGCGGAGGAGATGACTACGTCAGTTCAGCGACGATGAGAACCAGCCCCCACCCTTGAGGGAAGTGATGAGTGCCATTCACAGCTAAAGACCAATAAAGCAGCTGGTAAGGATGGTATCGGGCAAACTCATCAAGATGGGCCCGGAAAAGCTGCCACTTGCCTGCACAAACTGAGTCAGAATCGGAAAACGAACAGCTACCGGAGGAGTGGAAGGAAGGGTTTATGCCCCATCTACAAGAAAGGACAAACTGGAGTGGAGAACTTTCGAGGATCACCATCATAATGCCGCCTACAAAGTGATATCCCAGATCATCTTCCGTCGTCTGCTACCATTAGTGAAGAGTTCGTGGGAGATTATCAGCCGGCTTCGTTGACGGCCGCTCAACAACGGACCAGATCTTTACTGTACGGCAAATCCTTCAAAATGCCGTGAATACAGGTCCCAACGCACCATCTGTTCGTTGATTTCAAGGCGGCATACGATAGTATAGACCCGTAGAGCTATGGAAAATTATTGACGAGAACGCTTCCTGGAAGCTTACCAGACTGATCAAAGCAACGGTGGATGGTGTCAAAACTGTGGAAGATTCGGCGAACACTCCAGTTCGTTCGAATCGCGCCGGGACTAAGACAAGGTGATGGACTTTCGTGCCTGTTGTTCAACATTGCGCTAGAAGGTGTCATGCGAGAGCCGTGTAACAGCCGGGAACGATTTTCACAGATCCAGTCAATTTATTTGCTTCGGATGACATGGACATTGTCGGCCGAACATTTGCAAGGTGGCAGAACTGTACACCGCCAAAACGTGAAGAACAAAAGGTTGACTGTGGTGAGGATGCGTCAAAGACAAGTACGTACGTGGGGGAACCGAGCGCGACAGGGCCGCCTGGGAAAGCGTTACGATGAACGGGGATACCTTCGAGGTGGTCGAGGAATTCGTCTACCTCGGATCCTTTAACGCTGACAACAACGTTAGTCGTGAAATACGAAGGCGCATCATCTGTGAAGTCGGGCCTACAGGGCTCCAGAAGAAACTGCGGTCGAAAAGATTCGCCACCGCACCTGTGTCATGACAAGACGTTAATAAGACCGGTAGTCCTCTCGACGATGAAACATGGACAATGCTCGAGGAGGACCAACACTCGGGTATTCGAGACGGGTGCTTAGGACCATCTTTGGCGGTGTCAAGAAGACGTTGTGTGGCGGCGAAGAATGAACCTGAGCTCGCCCAGCTCTACGGCGAACCCAGTATCCAGAAGGTAGCTAAAGCCGGAAGGGTACGATGGGCGGGCATGTTGCAAGAATGCCGGACAGCAACCCTGCAAAGATGGTGTTCGCTTCGATCCGGCAGGTACGAGAGGACGTGGAGCGCAGCGAGCGAGATAGACCAGGTGCAGAACGACTTGGCGAGCGTGGGGCGTATTCGAGGATGGAGATGCGGCCTCGAACCGTAATTTGCGTCAAATTGTTGATTCAGTGTTATCTGTCTAGTCTAGATGTAGACTAAATAAATGAAAAATGAAAATGAATAATTATGCTAAAGTCATTACGTCCATAAGAATGCTACTAATAGCATTTTTGTCGGTCATTTACAGAGTCCGCAGCAAGACCCGGTTACTATTGATAGATGCGCGACTCGGACATTAAGGCAGAAGGAATCCTCGGCCACATTGCAAATGTTTCTGTGATGTTTCTAATCGACTCAGGTGCTGAAGTCAATACGGTCGACGAAGAGTTTTCAACACGATCATGAGTGACGAAAGTTCAAAGCAGCTATTCTGTGTATCGAGTGGCACAGATAAACCCTTCGAGCGTATCTGCCCTGACGATATATCTGTTGTAGGAACATTCGTGGCAGAGCTATTTATATCGGAAGACCGTCCACGGTATTTCGAAAAATTCTACGTCATTAAGATGGAAACCCTTGTTAATGGGGAGACGGCGCTCCGTTACAGTGTTCTGCAGATCGGACTGGACGTACCAGTTAGTGACAAGGTACCGCAACAATTCGTTCAGCGTTTTCGGGCGAGATCTTTGCAGTGAATATCTCGGACGAGTTCCCTAAGTTTAATATCCACCGGTGGTACTGATGTACGATAGAACAAAGCCACCATCCCGAAATATATTCACGAATATACCCTTGCCATTTCGAACGGGCACAACGTAGACTAGGAGATCTCTAGCTACCGGTATAATAGAGCATGTGACTGATTCCATGGATCGATCTTTCTGCTCGTCTTTGTTGGTCGTCCTAAGGGCAAAGACGACATCCGATTTTGGTTAACCTAAGAGGCCCAAATAAGTGCATTATTATTAGAACGCCGTTCAGAATGCCTACACTGGAAGAAATTCTTCTGATCTCCAGGCGCCAAGTGTGTTTCACTATTGATTTAACAAGCGCCTTCTTCCATGTGGAAATGCTGAACAGTCGCGGCACTTTCGGGTGATGCGACTTATCGTTTCAAATGTTTGTTTTGACTCTGCAATGCTTGACATTATGGAGACATTGCAGACAAAAGTTCTAGCTGGATGTCGTGGTCAGAGTATTATCTAGATGATATAATAGTACACGGTGAAACAAAGGAAATGCACGATGAACACCTGAAAGCTGTGCTTCGTCGGCTGGAGAAGCCGTGTGATCAATAATGACAAATGCGTGATCGTCAAAAATAGAAAAATTTATAGGCTTTTCCATTTCTGATGAAGGATTGCAGTCGAAGATAAACTGAATACTCGAGAACTTCCGTAGACCGGAAACCGTATACGAAGTGAAGATTTCTTGGATTTGAATTTTCGGAGCGTTTTATCTACATGCGAGCTGATAAAACCAAACATCTAAGAGAGCTTGCAAAATCAGATGTATTTTACTGGTCGGATGCGGAAGAAAAGAGTTCATGTTTTGAAACATAAGCTTTGAAGTCAATTTCTCGACTAGGATTTCAAGCTTGAGGACGAAACCGAACTTTACGTGGATGCATCTCCGTTGGTTTGGGCGCGGTTTTGATTCAATTTGATCAAGACAATAAGCCGAATTTTCTGCGCCTCAAAAGCTCTACGCAGACGGAAGCAAAGTACCCCAAACGCAAAGGGAGGCGCTAGCCATCGTGGAGTCGGATTTGCATTTTTTAATCGGAAAATCGTTTGCCATTCGGACCGATTCTGAGGCAAATGAGTTTTCGGCAGGACACAGAACCAGTGCGTGCGGTTAATCGAGCTGAGGCATGGGCCTTACGACTGCAAGCGTTCAACTTTGTCGTGAAACGTATACCAGGCCACCTGAACGTGGCTGATGCGCTATATTTTGATTGCTCAAACCCGCACGAACCATTTGATGACGATGACGGAAAGCACCTTCTTTACACCTTGGAAGGAGATCTGATGAGCATCAATTGGAAGGATAACTTACCTCCAGGGACGACACAGAGCTTACTGAAGTAAAACTGTCCACGTCGCGGTGTTGGCCAGAAAATCTTCACGATACGAGGCAGAAGCAAAATCTTTCGTTGGGCTCAATTATTTTCAGGACGATAAATTGTACCTCCGATTGGACTGCGCCAGAAAGTAATTACGGCTCACAGGCCACATAGGGTGTTCAGCGATGAAACGCATAATGAGGATACTTTTGGTGGCCAAACGAGCAAAGATGTTGAGTCCTTTGTGAAGCAATGTAAGCCCTGGTTATCTCCAGAAAGAATCCCTCATACTCAGGCCGGACAATGCAGACGGTCCTTGGCAAGTGTTGCAGATCGACTTTTTGTCTATGGGTTGCGGATCAGGAAATTTTTAATCGTAGTCGATATCTATTCGAGTATATTACAGAGAACAGACGTTCATCTTTTCTGTTTTGTAAAAGTTTTTACTGGTCATTTGAGTATGTCGTTATCGTTGCGCGGTGCTAGTGTGCTGATAAATATGGTAAAATTGCCGTGTTTTTAGCGCTAGTGTTCAGTTTCAGTTGCTCCTATCTTGGGGCACTACATTGTTTATGTATAGACCCATCATAGTGAGATTGAGTTTTTATGTCGAGGCCTGCGTTGGCGGCTGAGGTGATTTAAATCTTTACACTTTTCGAAAATTTGTTCGAGCATCCATGTCTGTTCTGGTATTTCAGCAATGGAGATGAAAAGTATTGATGCAAAAGTACTAACAGACAAACAGACATAACTTTACTCATCGAATTCATCGTCGTTCAAACACTAACGACATCTGTTGATTCAGTTAGTTGGGCATCACGAACGATGCGGTGTGAGCAAACCAATCATCGAGCAAAAACGATGCGCGCCACGAGTGATCGATTATAATAATTTTTGAATTCACCGTTAATCAGTGAACGATGGAAATTCGACGAGTATTGTTCTGTTTGTCTATTAATATGGCTCTTAATATTTTGTACCTGGGGTTTACCATTGACCATACAAGTGACAATGGTCCCCTTTTCAAAGGAGTTCATTGAGAACGGAAGAAAGGGGAAAGTCAACAAATCATTCCATTGAGACCAATCCAACGACGCCGTCGAAAGGCAAAATCGGGCATAATTAAAGCCTGGCTGGAGCCAAACAGGATGGTCAAATTGGAAAGAGCCTATTATACATACGCATAATACTATCGAGCCCGCTTCTAGGAATTACTCCGTTCGAGCTCTGTGTGCGGTATCGCGGTTCTATTTGTGGGAGTCCAACCGGTTGAAGGAATTGGATCGTGCTAGTATCCGAGACCAAGAGACGGTATCGAAATTGGTAGTAAGAAGTACGCAGATCATCACCGGGGCAAAAGAATCGGGCATAGGAGTCGCTGATAAAGTCGTCCTTTGATCCGAAAACAAAGACCGATGCATCTTTCTCTTCGAGGTCATACACCGTTCTTACACAAGGAGCAAAGGTGGTCATCCGAATGAACAAGGGTGCAATATGCTCGGAACGTTGCTGATGTCAAAAGGAACCACAAACAATTTAAGCTGAACAATGGTTTTTCATCTGTAGAAGCTAAATTGCCACGAAACAAGCTCTTTTAGCTTCCAATGTTTGTTGGGAAGCTGGAGCCGAATCCGTTTCGAAGAGGAATCAACGACCAGCTCTAATAATTTCGATGCAAATGTAGATGGACCTTCACCCACAAATCTGACAATTTTGTAAAGATCTGGGCATATACAACTCTGTAAGCTTTTTATACAAATATTGTATTAAATAAAATCTGTATTATTTATTACAATTATATAGAAAATATACAGAATTTATATTCCAATTATTCTGATTTCTGCAAGGTTCCTATGCAGAACTGTAAATGCCATCCGCTGGATGTGTTCAAATAGACAACCCAACTGATAGTCCCAGGAAGACCTGCAAGGACAATAAGAAAACAAGAGCGGCTTAAGAATATGTTTTGTCACATTTATCAATGACGCTAGAGGACGAAAATTATACGAAATGCTTGACGTAAGTGGATAACATTATAGTCTTAATTGAATTTGCGTTCTGTATCAAAAGAAATAAACGCATTTGAAAATGAACATAGTTGAAATATCTATGTTACCTGTAATGATTTTCAAGAATAAAATATACTGGAACTTCAAAATGACTTACCTTTATTCCACGAAACACGCATCAAAATTCCCATATCAAAATATTTGAACATTAAGCACAACAACCCACCAACCAGAGAGAAATCTTTATCAGATGCAGGAAAACATTGATGTCGATTTGCTTCAACAGAGGGTGTGGGCTGGCTAATGTATACTGAATTGTGTTAATCGAAAACACTATAAACACTGCCACAGAGCAAGCGAGCTCTGGTGAAATTTATGTCATTTAATAAAACCCATTTTAATTCACCAGTAGTGATGCTGCCTTTCTCGCCTTTAGTCAAGACACCAACCTTATGTGGGGCTTATATGGTTCGTATGCCATTTTCTACATAACTTTCAAACGCAGCGGTCGATCGTTAGAAATTTAATAGTGATCAACAGGCTTTGTCCTTATCGAATAAACTTGTGCGAGAAAATCGGTTAAAGATTGCTATATGAAAAGTTGGCTAATGTTTTTCTTAGCTTTTATACACACACACACATACACACGGACAGACAGACTATTTCAGTTCGTCGAACTGAGTCGGTATTATAAACACTATGGGTCTCCGATGCTTCTATAAAAGTTCGTTTCGAGTGAAATGATAGCCTTTTGGTACACAGGGCCATACGCTCCGACATGTTGTACCTTTGACTCGCCCCCAGAAAATTTGGTTCGGTCGGGTAAAGTCGGATCGTCATGGGCAAGTATGGCGACTGTTGGACAGTACAACTGCACAGACTCCGACTGAACCGAATTTGCTAGGGTGGAGTCAGGAATACAGAATATCGGCGTTGACGTTATGAGAAAACAAAATGTTCTGCGAATAGTAGACGACGTCACATTTTATTTTAAAAAAAATCGATCGATTAAATTTTGCTCGATGGTTTGTTCCTCACCTGAAGTGGCATTGATGCTCTGCTGGAAATGTTGTGTCAGAAATGATGCTCTGCTGGAAATGTTGTGTTGTCTGTCAGAACGAATGATGACTGTGTATCAGTGTATCAGTGTATCATCGTCATTATCATCAGCTTATGTAGGGATGTTCTATTTTTACTAGTCTCATTTGTCAATTTTTTTAAATGTGTCATTTTAATTTGATATTTATGATGGATTTCATTTACATATAATTGGCTGAATCTCGTATGAGTTTAATATCTTGTTTTAAATGAACAAATAGTAACACAAGTTTTTAAAATACGGTCATGCATATTTTATTAAATTGTTCTCGACATCGTTAAGCGATTGTAATGAAATTATAATAAACTAGAATCGTTATGAATCGAAACATAATTAAATTTTTCAATCGATTAAACGATTTTCAACTTAACTTATAGCTTCTACTGAAACGGTATTTTTCTACGGAATCATAAATATAGTACTTATCATCTTGAGAGCGTGTTATAAATCACGACTGTACAGGTAACACGGTATTTTTTAAATGAAAACAAAACTAGATATTTGGAATGTTTTTTGTTCTATATATTTTCAAAGAGTAGTAGAGAGAAGAATGTAGAGAATATTGCAAGTATTATGAAATTAAAAAAATGAAGCAAATAGAGACGTTAATTTTTCAGTGCACTAAAGATTAATCACTTCGATTGTGTAGGTTTCATTGGTTTAATGTCCTCTGTAGTATAGTTGAGTGTGCGTGGAACTGCCGAACTTTAACACTGCCAAAAATATCTATATAAGATATATGTGTCGCCGTTATAATTTTTTCAATGCTCCACCCTAATATAATCGATACACCACACATAAATTAAATAATTGCTAATTCGAGACCACATAAAGTTTATTTGGATATATATTTTATTAGTAGTTCGCGTGGAAAATGGTTATGTGTGCGCTGATATACATCATAAGTTAAATCTATGGATTTTTGCCAATAAATAGTGTGGATTTTAGTAGTAGGCTGGATCACAATAGCGCGTTGCGCGTCGCGTCGCGTTGGACTTCAACGGCGCGTTTTGTACTAAATCGCGCCATCAGCGCGTTTGACGCGTTTGCAGTCACCTACTTCAGCGCTGGGCTGTTTGATTTTAAATGTCATAATATTGTGTAGTTCCGGGTTTGATCGTATTTGAATGGTTACGAGTATTTCCAAGAAAATTGAGTAAATTGTGCAACGCGAAATGGAACGATTGTGCGACCGGCTGCAGGCTTGACAGCTTTTATATTTTACGCGATTTTCTCACAGAGGAAATCACGGCGTTGGTGGGTTCGACCTTCTAACCAGTATCGCTCCACTGAAGGATATTTTGAAACCGATTACGATCGAATGCGGCAAGAGATCCGGATTACTTCCAGGATTCGATACGTATGAGCCTTCCACTTTCGACCTACTGTTGAGGAAAGTTCGATCTCGGCTGGAGAATTCTCATTTCGAAGGCCTATTTCTCCAACGTAGATTGTTTCTCACTCTAATGTAAGTGATCTCAATTTCTTTAAACTATATTTTTCAATATTTTGAAACCTTTGTCATATCTTGCTCATGGTACCCCAGTCGCTATAATGGCCAGAATGTTCAAGATGGGTGAATCAACGATTCGTAATATCACGATGGAGGTGAGCGACGTCCTTTGGGAAGTTCTCGTTCGTGATTACCTACCTGTGCCGCTTGAAGAAGACTTCAGAAGGTATGAAGAGTTCAAAGAGAAGTGGAAGTTTCCAAATTGCTGCGGTGCAATTGACGGAAGCATCGCCATCCAATGCCCACCGAATGCCGGGTCCACTTTCTACAACAAGGATATCACTCGATCGTTCTCATGGGATTATGTAACGCGAACTATGAATTTTTGATGGTGGATATTGGCGCTTTCGGTGGCAACAGTGATGGAGGTATTTTCTCCAATTGCATTTTTGGACAACTTTTGCTGCAAAATCAAGTGGGTTTGCCTGAACTGTGCCTTCCCAATACCGAAGTTATGTTTCCTCATTTTATTGTGGGCGACTCTGGTTCCCTTGAAAAACAATTTGATGAGACCATCAGGTACAGATCTTCCACCGAGAAAGGAAAACTTTAATACTCGGCTCAGCATTGCAGGAGAACCATCGAAAACACATTCGGTATCCTGTTTCAAGATGGAGAATTATGAATAAAACAATGGATCTGCAGCCAGAAAATGCAATGAAAGTTGTCAAGGCATCGATAATTCTCCATAATTTTTGAAAAATTGAATTCTGAGGTATATTGTCCGGAAAGGTACGTTGATCAGGTAGATGGTTCGGGCAACATAATCATCGAAGGGGCGAGCTAATATCGAGCCATTACTGATGTGAGCACAGGCGAAGTTCAACGGAAATAACGCAAGAAATGCGATGCAGCTTCGTGACAAATTGGCCGATTATTTGATATTAAATTGAACAGCTTTTGATGAAAATAAATAATTTTAGTCTTGAAATGAAGAGATCATTTGTTTATGAACATGAATTCCATCCAGAAAACTTATTCTATCACCGTTTGAGTCTCCACAACCTTGTGAGCAAGGCATAAGGTTGCCAATCCGTGCTTTAAATTATGAAAAAAATTGTTTCATGTTGTCCGCAATTCCTACAGGAATACAACCAAAATGTCTCCAATTCTACCGGAAATTATGTCCAAAGTTCCGCCAAAGTTTCTACCTAAAATCCTTCGGAAAATAAAAGTAATATAAGCAAATCTATGAGAATTCTTGATAATATCTAAAGTTTTATCTGGTCATTCCTGCAGACTTTCCACTGTTAATTTCTCTTAAAATCCGTTTTAGATTCCTTCTAGAGCTCTTCTAGAATTTTGTTCGGAGTTCCTCTAGTAATTCATTCAAGAATTCCTCTACGAACTATCATAGTAATTTCTCTCAAAGTGCTCTATAAGAATCTTACTGAAAATTCTCTAGGAAACTTCAAGATTACCATCGAAAATTATTTCAGGATGTCCTTCAAGAATTCCACCAAAATTGCTCCAAGATTCCTTCATAAAACGCTTCATTAGAAATTCATAAGAAAGATTTTTCAGGAGATCTTCCAGAAATTCCTCCGTGATTTCCTTAAAAACTTCCAAAAGATTTTTCCAGGAATTTCTTCGGAAGTTTAATATTACAATATATTAATATTCTTCCATGAATTCTTCTGGAAATTCGAGCGATAGCTTTCAAAAATTCTCAGGTTTTCATTCGAGAATATCTCATGACATTTTTCCAGAATCTCTCGGAATTCCTCCGTGTATTCTTTCAGGAATTCATTAGAAAATTCCAGAATTCCTTCAAAATTTCTCCAGTAGTTTTTCAGGAATTCCTCGGGATTTATCCAAAAAATTCCGAGAATTCCTGCAGCCTCAAGAGTTGATCAGAAATTCCTCAGGAACTCATCCGGAATTCATCCGGAACTCCTCCATGGCTTCCAGGAAATTCCCATGAGCTCCTCCGAATTCCTCGAGGCTACTACAGAAATCCATCAGGTTCCTCCAGGAATTCCTCGAGTTCCTCCATGAATTCCTCCGAAATTCCTCGAGAGATTCCCAGGAATTCCTTCGAAATTTCTCCAGTAGTTTTTCAGGAATTCCTCCGGGGATTTTGATCCTAAAATTCCTCCAGGAACTCCTCGAATTTATCCGGAACTCCTCCAGTTCCTCCAGCAAATTCCTCGGAACTCCTCCACGAATTCCTCCGAGCTCTACAGAAATCCATCCAGGAGTTCCACCAGAAATTCCTCGAGAGTTCCTCCATGAATTCCTCCGGAAATTCCTCCGGAGCTCCAATAGGAATCCTCCGGGAGTTCTCAGGAATACCTCCGGAGTTCCCCAGGAATTCCTTCGGCAATCACTCCAGGAATTTATTCGGAAGTTCCCCAGGAATTCATTCGGAGTTCCTCCAGGAATTCATCCGGAGTGCCTCAGGAATTCCTTCGGGAGTTCGACAGAATTCCTCCGAAAGTTGCTCCAGGAATTCCTCAGTAGTTCCTCCGGATTTTTTACAGGAATTCCTCCAGGTATTCGTCCAGGATGCCTCAGGAATTCATCGGAATTTCATGGACTTCTTCCGGAAGTTCCTCAGCAGTTCTTCCGAAAGTCCATCTATAGATTCTCCGGAATTCCTCCAGGATCATTCGAAATTCCTTCGGAATTCATCCGGGAGTCCAAGAATTTCTCCAAGTTCCTCCGAATTCTTCTTGGAGTTCTCAAGGAACTCCTCAGGAGTTCTTTCAGGAATTCCTCCGGGTTTTACCTGGAATTCTTCCGAAGTTCCTCCAGCAATTCTTAGAGTCCATCTACGAATTTCTCCGGAATTCCTCCAGGAATTCATTCGGAAGTTCCTCAGGAATTCATTCAGCTTCCTCTGAATTCTTCCAGGAATTCATTCAGCTTCCTCTGGGAATTCTTCCAGGAATTCCTCGAGAGTTCCTCCAGGAATTTGTCCAGGAGTGCCTCAGGAATTCATCCGGAGTTCCTCCTCGTCAAGGAATTCCTCCGAGAGTTGCTCCAGAATTCCTCCGAAATTCTTCCTGGAATTCCTCCGAGAGTTCTCCGAAATACCTCGAGTTCTTCCAAGAATTCCTCAGGATTTCAGGGTTTCTCTAGAATTCATCTGGAGTTCCTCCGGAATTCCTTCGGAGATCTTACAGGAATTCCTTCGGGAGTTCTTACAGGAATTCTCGAGAGTTTTCAGGAATTCATTCGAAAGTTCTTCGGGAATTCCACCGGGAGTTCCTCCAGGAATTCGACGGGTGTCTCCAGAATTCCTCCGAAATTTCCCTGGAATTCTTCCGGAAGTTCCTCCACAATTCTTCGAAAGTCCATAGGAATTCCTCCGAATTCCTCCAGGAATCATTTGGAAGTTTCACCAGGAATTCATTCGGGAGTTCCTCCAGGAATTCATTTGGGAGTTCCTCCAGGAATTCCTCCGGAGTTTGAGAGGAATTCCTCCGGGGTTCCTCCGAAATACCTCGAGAGCTCTTCCAAGAATTCCTCAGCAAGTTCCTCCAGGAATTCTTCGGAGTTCCTCAAGGAATTCCTCCAGGAGTTCTTCCGAAATTCCTCCTTTCATGGAATTCTTCCGGAAGTTCTAGCAATTCTTCCGAGAGTCCATCTAGGAATTCCTCCGGGAGTTCCTCTAGAAAGCCTTCAGGAGTTCTTCAGGAATTCCTCCAAGAACTGCTCCGGGAATTTATCAAGTAACTTCTCTGGAGTTTCTTTAGGAAATTCATTTTGAATTCTTCCGTGAATGTCTCTTGTTTCTTCAAGCCTTTGAATTCTTCCAGATTCTCCGGACTTTCTCCATAAATTCTTTCGGAGTTCCTCCAAGTATTTCTCTCGATTTTCTCGAGAATTCTTTCGAAATCCTTCGGAAATTCTTCCTGAGAATGTCTCGGAATTCGTCCGGAATGTCTTTAATAGCTCCTCAGTAGCTTCTTCGGAATTTCTGCAAGAGTTGCTCCAGGAATTCCTCTCAGGTTTCCTCCAGAAAGTCCTTGTGAATGTTACACTTAAATAAATCGCGAATTCGGTAAATTTTACAATATCAACACAGAACTGTTCGGTAAATTTAACTAGATTTCGTGATTTTGACAGTTGAGCAATGGAAAAATTACAAAAATCTGTAAAATAAATTACCGAACAGTTCTGCTGTTGAGATTTCGTAAAATTCCGAATACGGTGAAATGAGTTAAGTGTGTACTATGGAATTTCGTAGTTGAGGAATAATAAGAAAATTTCTCAGTGATTCTTCAGAATTTCCTCAGGAATTTTTCCATGAATTCTTTCGAATTCCTCCAGGAGTTCCTCGAAATTCCTCCAGGAACTCATGAGAATGTCTCCAGGAATTCCAGAAATGTCTCAATTATTCAGAATGTCAAGTGTCTCGGAATTCCTCTGGAAATGTCCCCAGAAATTTCTCTGGGAATGTGTCCTAAGATTCCTCGGAATGTCTAGAACTCCTCGGAATTTCTCCAAGATGTCTCCAGGAAATCCTCAAGAATCTCCAGAAATTCCGGGAATGTCTCCAAACTCACGAATTCCTCAGGAAATTCTCAGAGAATGTCTCAGGGACTCACGGATGAATTCAAGAGACATTCGGAGGATATGACATTTCCAGAGGATTTCTGGAGTCTGGAGAAATTCTCGAGGAATTCTAGAGATATTCCCTGAGGAATTCCTAGAGACATTCCGAAGGAATTGCTTGAGAAATTCTCGGAGGACCCTGGAGACATTCACGGAAGAATTCTTAGAGAAACTCTTGAAAGAATTCATCAGATGAGTTTCTAGAGCAATTCCGTCAGAATTCTTGGAGAAATTCTCGAGAGTGAGAAGGAAGGAGTGGATACATTCCGGAGGAATACGTAGAGACTCTTGGAAGATTCCGAAAGAATAACTGGAGGGTTCTTGAAGAATTCTCAGAAACCCTGAAACATTCTGGAGCACTTCCTGGAACATTCCGAAGGTATATCTGGAGAAACTATGCGAGGACTTCCTGGAGACATTCCTGGGGAATTCCTGGAGACTTTCCTGGGAATTCCTGGAAATTCCTGTAGGCATTCCTAAAGGAATTTCTCAGGAACTTCATGATTCCTGCAGAATTTCCAGGAATTCCTGGAGGATTTTCTTTGGAATTCATGGAAAAAATCTGAAGGAAATTCGAACGATTCACTGGAGGAAATTTTCATTGTAATTCCGTAACTCCGAATTCCATAGTCACTTCTGGAGGACCTCCTGGAGACATTCTCAGAGGTTTTGAGACATTCACGGAGGAATTTCTGGAGCGATTCCGTAGATTCTTACAGGCATTCCAGCTACTTGAGGAATTCAGGAGGAACCACAGATATTCGCGAAGAACTTCCTGGAGACATTCACGGAGGACTTCCTGCAGATATTCTCTGAAATTCCTTGAGACATTCCAGGAATTTCTGGAGGAATTCGTTGAGGAACTCCCGCAGGAATGTTTGGAGGAGCTCCGGAAAGAGTTCCTCAGAAACTCCTGGAGAAACTCTCGGAGAAATTCCTGGAGGAACTCTCGAAATGCCTGGAGGAACCCTCTGAGAATTCCTGGAGAAACTCCCAGGGGGTTTCCTGGAGCAATTCCTGAAGAACTCCTGGAGAATTCCGAAGGAATTCATGGAAAAATCCTGGAAAATTCGAAAGAATCACTGGAGAAATTTCCACAGTATTCTTAACTCTGTAATTTCATAGTAACATTCCCGAAAGATATCCTGGAGACATTTGATGAATTCCTATTGCATTTCCACAGAAATTCCTGGAGAAATTTCTGGAGGAATTCGGAGGAATTTCTGTAGAATTCCCGAGAATTTCTGGAGCAATTCCGTGAAATTATTGGAGAATTCTTGCCGGAATTCTTAGAGGAGCTACTGGAGGCATTCTCGGAGGAATTCCAGACAGTTTGAGACATTCCGTAGGAATTCCTGGAAACATTCCTTAGCAATTTCAGAACCTTCCTGAAGGAATTCATAGAAACGTTCTCAGGAATTTTGAGACATTCCGAGGAATCTCTGGAGGAATTCCGAAGGAGCAAATGGAGGAATTCCGGAGCAGCTCCTGGAGACATTCGGAGGACTTTCTGGAAATATTCGCGAGGACTTTCTGGAGGATTTTCTGCAGGAACTCCGGCGGAATTCCTAGAGATTTTCTTTAGGCATTCTCGGACGAATACCTGAATGAATTTCCGAAGGCATTACTGGAGAAAAAGGAGGTTTTTGGAGGAATTCTCAGAGCTTCCGAAGAAATTCCTGAGAATTCCTGAAGGATTTTTTTTAGGAATTCGTCTGAATGCTGAAGGAATTCATGAAAAATGCTTGGAGGAAATTGCAGATCAC